>NC_069504.1:100655976-100955976 GCF_027579735.1 Bombina bombina
CTCTCTTTCTTTCTTTCTCTTTCTTTTTCTCTCTCTCTTTTTTTCTTTCTCTTTCTTTTTCTCTCTCTCTTTTTCTTTCTCTTTCTTTTTCTCTCTCTCTCTCGTACTTCTAGGTAATATGAGATTGCTATAGAAATGGCAATCACCTGTGTACTAGGTAAATGTTATAGTGTTCTGTGCTCTCAGAGAGAACTGAGCATCTGCATTAACTTTACAAAAGCTGCACAAGATGTGCCAAACTGGTCAAAGGTGTTCAAAGAGAGAAGATCACTGTTACGGTTGCCTCCAGGCTGGCTGGAAGTTGGACCATAGAAAAGGATGCTCCTAGCGCTCACCAAAGGAGCAGCAGCACCGTAGACTCTATAACTGCTGCGTAGCCACCATAAGTAATGCAGACTCTATGAACCACCGCTGCTGGGCTGGTATCTCGCCGTCTGCTCTGCGCCCTGGACCTATGACCAGGCTCCAGTAGGTGAACCTCTTCCTTCTGTAGCAATCCCTGTAGCTAAGGGAGTATGAAGAGCATAGCAATCCCTGTAGTGATTATAAGCTGTATCCTACAAACATGAGTCAAAGCTTCAAGTTAGAGGGTCAACATAGGTCTGATGTGCTGGAGCACACAGCCTGCTTTTTATTGAGGTTACATGCAAACAGGACACTCTCAGGGGGAGGCATAAAATCCCCCATCACACATTTGATATTAGAGAGACAGGCCACAACATTACTTCAGCAGATAACATTTTACACACAATAAAACAATGCAGTCCACCTTATCACTACTAGAAGTCTGATTAGACAATGGGAAAGTTTATCACTAAACTTAATTAGAGCTGATCCCAGCAAACTTGTATTTAGAATGCTTCTTGAAGCTGAACAAAGTTATCTCTGTAGTTCTGACCGAAGGGTCTGTCACATAGCACTTAATGGCACACAATGAAACTGAACCAAGTGGGAGAAAGCCAGGGACAAGTCATTTCACAGGTCTGGGGACATAGTCTTAAAGGGGCATTGTTCACCAAAGTCACTATGTCCCCAGACGGTTCTTAAAGGGCCACACACACCCAACAAAAGTCAATATGTCCTCAGGGGCACAATCTTCCAGGGGCCATAGTCATGTGGAAGGAAGCTGGCAAATAGGCTTCTCCAAAATCCAGGGAAGCAGGGCAATTTTCCATTTAAAGGGCCAGTTACAAACAGCAGTTTGTAACATATCTCCCCTTTTGGAGGGAGACTAACCAGGCACCTGACCTTCTGCCGGTCAGTGCCTAAGTTAGTCTCGCAACCCACCCACAAATAATCGTTAGCAGCCAAGTAGCCCCCCCACAATACGTAGTACTGGCCTGTAAGTTCCAGGTTGTAGGATGAAAGTGTAGCATCCTCGGCCTTCCTGGCACAGCTGGGCAAATAGCTGATGGTACTTGGGGGGCAGAGGGGTTTGCAGGCCATTTCTGTAACAAGGACAAGGTCTGTAGGGCAGAGGCCAGCAGCGCTCTGTCCTGATGCCAGCTCTTCTGCTGGGGGAATTGGGGCATAGTCCTGCCCGGTGGCAAAGGGAACGTGGGGGTCAGTGGGGGTTAACATCTCCACTGTTAACCCTGGGCCCAAGTTAGGAGTTAGCTGGGAGGGGGAGATTGGCTTACCTCCTCCTCCTGATACTCCGGTGGCCGTTGGGAAGGGAGGTCGATGCTCTCCGCTTCCTGTGGAACATGCTGCGGCTGGGGAGAGAGACCGGTTGTCTCCTCTCCCTGGAAGGCACACTCCGGCTGGGGAGGGAGGTCGATGCTCTGCCCTCCCTGTAGCTGGGTCTGTCGCTGGGGATCTGGGCCGCCTGCCCAGCATCCCTGTAGGGCCGGTAGAGAGACTGCGGTCCCATCTCCACCTGCCTGCTGGGGGTCCTCCCAGGACCAGTCTATGAGGCCTGCTGCCTCTGGTATCTCTGGCTGGGGAAGGAGACTGGTTGTCTCTTCCCTCTGCACGGTATACTGCCGCTGGGGAGGGAGGTCGCTGCTCTCCTCTCCCTGTGGGACATGCTGCGGCTGGGGAGAGAGACCAGGTGTCCATACCCTCAAACTCCACAGTTAGCGCTCAAAGGCTCGTGCCGCTTCGTTCTCAGTAGCCAATTCCCGGATGAGGCGACTGACTACCTCCTGTGCAGGGTCTGGACCATATCGGACTAGCCGCCTCTTTACCTCTGGAACGAAATCAGCGCCCTCATAGCGACGGATCAGGTTGAGGTGCTCTTCACAGGGTTCTGACCAGTGTCTTGTCAGCTCCATGCTGCTGTAGGTAGGGACGCTGCGCAGTGGCTAGCGTTGCCCTCAATTACTCTCCTACGATACCAGTGCTGTTGTGGTGCTGCTCCTTGTGCTAGGACGCGATCCCACCGCTGCCGCCAAATGTTTCGGTTGCCTCCAGGCTGGCTGGAAGTTGGAACGTAGAAAAGGATGCTCCTAGCGCTCACCAAAGAATCATCAGCACCATAGTCAGCAATCCCTGTAGCTTAGGGAGTATGAAGAGCATAGCAATCCCTGTAGTGATTATAAGCTGTATCCTACAAACATGAGTCAAAGCTTCAAGTTAGAGGGTCAACATAGGTCTGATGTGCTGGAGCACACAGCCTGCTTTTTATTGAGGTTACATGCAAACAGGACACTCTCAGGGGGAGGCATAAAATCCCCCATCACACATTTTATATTAGATAGAGAGACAGGCCACAACATTACTTCAGCAGATAACATTTTACACACAATAAAACAATGCAGTCCACCTTATCACTACTAGAAGTCTGATTAGACAATGGGAAAGTTTATCACTAAACTTAATTAGAGCTGATCCCAGCAAACTTGTATTTAGAATGCTTCTTGAAGCTGAACAAAGTTATCTCTGTAGTTCTGACCGAAGGGTCTGTCACATAGCACTTAATGGCACACAATGAAACTGAACCAAGTGGGAGAAAGCCAGGGATAAGTCATTTCACAGGTCTGGGGACATAGTCTTAAAGGGGCATTGTTCACCAAAGTCACAATATGTCCCCAGACGGTTCTTAAAGGGCCACACACACCCAACAAAAGTCAATATGTCCTCAGGGGCACAATCTTCCAGGGGCCATAGTCATGTGGAAGGAGGCTGGCAAATAGGCTTCTCCAAAATCCAGGGAAGCAGGGCAATTTTCCATTTAAAGGGTCAGTTACAAACAGCAGTTTGTAACAATCACAAAGTGTTAAAGTTTGCTCAAAATGTGTTTTCTAAATAATCAGGATGCTCCTATTGAATTCTTGCAATGCAAAGTATTGGTGATGTTAACACAGCATTAAGCCACTGAAAAAGCACACCATTTCTGGGATTTCTAATCATTAGACTGGCCTCACAACCCAAAAAATCAAACATTCAAGATGCTTTCAGAGCTTTTCTAACAGGCAGGACTATTATGTGTAGAACATTGGAATGTGAAATATTTACAGTAAATTCGTATATAGTTAAAATCTTTTTTAAATATGAATATTGCATAAATAGAGACAGTCAACTCAAAATTAAACTTTCATGATTCAGATAGGGCATGCAATTTTAAACAACTTTTTTCCAATTTACTAGTATCTTCAAATTTGCTTTGTTCTCTTGGTATTCTTTATTGAAAGCTAAACCTAAGTAGGTTCAAACAGAATTCTAAGTTGTTGAAAGCCGCCTCTTATCTTAGTGCATTTTGAAAGTTTTTTTGCAGTTAGACACTGCTTGTTCATGTGTGTCATATAAATAACATTGTGCTTACTCCCATGGCGTTATTTATGAGTCTGCACTGATTGGGTTAATTGCATGTCTGTAAAAAGAGCTGAGATAAAGGGGGCAGTCTGCAGAAGCTTAAATAATCACGGAGGTAAAATTATATTAATATAAACGTGTGGGGAAAGGGTAATAAAGAGATTATCATAAACAATAATAATGTTGGAGTAGACTGTCCCTTTAACTGCAAAGGGCTCCAATGCACTTATATAAATGTCTTTATATGTGTACATATGTATTTATGTGGTTAGATGTGTATATATGTCTGTAAATATTTATATATAAATACATATAAATACATATAAATACATATAAACACATATAAATACATAAAAACATATGTATACATACATAGATATATAAATCTTTAGACATGTATATGTATTTATCTCTATGTTAAAGCCCTTTGGCTGTCCTTTTTTCTAACACCTGAGACCTCATATATTTGAGCCCTTATAACTTTTGTGTGCAATGTTTTTTTTTAAATATTTTTATTAGGCAGTGTTATTATGAGTGTAACTGTACCTATTATCTCCGGGATAAATTCTTTAACTTCTAACCTATCCCAATATTTGGATGAGTTTCTCCAGTTTTATGTTAAAAAAATTACCATCTTATTTAAGAGATACAACAGAAATTTTACAAATATTACATAATCTAAAATGGGAACCAAATTATATATTAGTGACATGCGATGTCATGTCGCTATACACAATCATAAATCATGAATTCGGTATCCAAGCTGTTAAAACTTTTTTGGAGAAAGATGATACATTGATTAAAGAGCAGAGAGATTTCCTACTAGAGGGCATTCAATTTATTCTTAATCAGAACTACTTCTCATTCAATGAGAAATTCTACTTACAAAAAATCGGAACTGCCATGGGTACAAGATTTGCACCCAGCTATGCTAATCTCTTTATGGGTAACTGGGAGGAATCTTTTTTTCCCTCAGCATGGACTGGGTGCAAATCTTGTACTATACAAAAGATACATAGATGATATTATATTCATTTGGAAAGGGGAAGAATCTGAACTAATAGAGATCTGTGATGATATGAATAAAAATGATAGAAACATCAACTTTACATACACATACAGCAAAAACAAAGCCATTTTTCTTGACCTCGAAATTGAAGTAATAGACGATCAAATTGTAACTACTACACATTTCAAGAAGGTAGACGCCAATAGTTTTGTACATTATAACAGCTGTCATCTGGAAAGGTGGAAGAATAACATCCCGAAAGGGCAATACTTAAGGATAAAAAGAAATTGCTCGAGACATACAGACTATGAGAAACAAATAACCATTCTAGAAACTAAATTTAGAGAAAGAGGGTATGACGAGAAAATGATCAATTCAGCAAAAGAAGAAGCAGATAAAATAGACAGAAAAACACTTCTCACATACAAGAACAAAGATAAACTGAGCCAAAACTATGAAGAAAAACCAAATACAATAGATGTATCATTTATTACAAACTACAATCGCAATAGTAACCTAATTAAGAAAATTTTAACAAAACATTGGCACCTTGTACAAACAGACCCAATAATAGGAGAGAAAGAACCAACACAGCCTAGAATAATTTACAGAAGAGCACAAAATGTAAAGAATAAACTGGCACAAAGTGAACTAAAACCCCTGACAAAAAAGAGTTATGAGATAAACTTAGAAGGGAAAAAACTATCTGGCTTTTTTCCATGTTTTGGGTGCCGCTCTTGCAAATACAGTTGCAAAAAGAAAGAAATTGAGGTCAATAACTTTAAATTTAAAATAGAAGACACCATAAGATGTCAGGACAAAGGAGTAGTATATATCATTGAGTGTTCTTGCAAAAAATATTACATCTGAGAAACTACTAGGACCCTCCGTGAAAGAATTAGGGAACACCTCTCCTGTATAGACAGAGGGAATCTTGATACACACTTGTACTCACATTTCAGGGAAAGTCACAACAATAATCTGAAACACTTCAAATTTTGGGGCCTTGCAAAAGTAAAACTTAACTGGAGAGGGGGCAATCTAGAAAACCAACTACTGAAATTAGAAGCAAAAATGATATACAATATGGACACATTACATCCCACAGGGCTGAACTCAGAATTGGACATTACCCCTTTCTTATAAGCAGATATCCCCCCTATCATATATATGTGTATCTATTCTTAATCTTCCTCATGCTTAATATATAAATATATATGTATTGCCATATTTGACATTATTCATCTATCATATAAGCAATCCCGTAAGGATAACACCTAAGCACGTTGTTTATAAATTTTAGATATATATCTTGTCTCTTTTAAATGAGTGTACATATTACATGCTGTAACTTTTACTGAACATTTCCACCTTAAGTCTGAATCACTCTGAATAGCTTATTCCACCTTTAATTGATCAATTGGTTCACCAATGAAAATGGATGTTAGTATTCAAATACCCACATGAGACACTGTGCTATTTGTTTTTAGCCTTTGTTTATTTTATTATATTGTACATTTGGAGGACGTTTGACCCTATGTTTTTGTGCCTGGTCACATTCATATAGGAACACCAGAGTCGTTACTAACGACCGCAAAGATCTCTTAGTCGCTATATAGTGACCGCCAAGCTCTTCTAATCAAAGACTTTCTAGTCATCTTAGTCATTTTTTAATAACGACCGCAAAGATACACCTGCCCAAATAGTCGTTTTTGAACGACCGCCAAGTTTTAACATCAACAGGACACACCAGTTGCTACTAGCAACCAAAAGGGAACAAACCGCATTTTTAGTCGCTACATCGCTACCGCACAGCCTGCACAATTTGAGGATCACCTATCCCCAAATAACATTAAGCAACCATCAAGTCATTTATTTTGACCACCAAGTTCTACATTTATTCCCCCAAGACTTCCACAATCTTTGCGGAATAGGGGCTACCATAGAAACGCTGTACGCAACCGGCATCAGTGACGTCATACCGGTCACGTAAAAGGCACAATCAACACCATCCGGTAACGCCAAGCCGCACACAACGCGGTCTCTACCCGACAGTTTCCTTGCATCTCTACTGAACATCTTAGGAGATACACTTTTACTTCACAGTTGCTAACAGCAATTTAAAAACGCAAGTACTTTACACTGCCATTTGATCTTTTTTATCAACTGTTACTAAATAGTAACGAATAAGGGAGACGTCCCTGCACTTTTAGATACATATGTTTTTATTTGCCTAATACTTGATATATTGTTTTAAACCTTTATTTTAATAAATTGTATCTATATTTGTACTCTCTTCGTTTCTTTCAATCCTTTTAGTTCACTATACCAATATATATATATATATATATATATATATATATATATATATATATATATATATATATATATATTGCCATTCTCCTCACATATTTTTAGTACTGGTACCTATACAGCACTCATCACCAATATAATATTAGTTTTTATATCCACAATATACGCCGTCACATAGCTTTATTTGTAGATCAATAACATTCTCCCACAAACCTCGCTCTTAGCGCTTAACTACCATCTGATCTTTTGCTCTCAATTTTTTGCTTTCCTGGAGGGGAATTCAATAGTTAAGCTGGGTTTTTCATCTCTAGCGCTTATAATTTAATATTTTATTGCAAAACAATTAACCAGAGCTCTGAGGTGGCGGTAATCATTCTAGAGTAAATCGAGATTGCGCTCAAGCGATTGCATTTACTTTTAACTTTGTAATACCAGCAGTAAGCCCAACAAGCGCAAATACCCGTGATAAACCCCTTTTCGCTCGCACGCAAACGTTTGCACTCCACTCGTAATGTGGCCCTTAATATGAAAATGTTAACATTCATACTGTATAAACATTCAAATGGGAGTCCCAATCTCAAAGCGAACATTTGTTCTATAATTTGAATGTTCCTTGTAGCAGATTGTGATTCCTTTTAATGCGCCAACAAAATCAAGACCTCAAAGGTCTTTTCTTCAGATGTGGATGAAAGGGGCCTGTAAGGTCTTGAAACGTTATGGAATACAAAACGTTGATTTTGTTTGTCCGTTAGAAGGTTTCATAATCTACTAAAAGGAACATTTTCTGTAGTACCAATACAGCAATGACCCTTTTCCTATTATCTGAATATCAAAAACAGGTATTTGCCCATCACTAATATCTACTGTAATTAACATTTCCTTACTAATATATCATTGTATTTAAGTTTTGTGTTGGAATTTGCAGACATGTGAACAGTAACATTATTAAAATATAGATTTAGTATCTGTTGCTTTTATATTTTATTTAATTGTTAAATTGTGCTTCTCTCTGAGTCCATGGATTATTTCTTTCACAGAAGGGATAATTTCCTATTTTGTATTTGAAAGCTGTTATGTAAGCATTTTGGTATTTATTCAGCTCCATTACATCACTAAAAGATTTCACTCAGTGAAGTATCCTGACATTGTTTAGTGGCTTGGTTCCAGTAACATGCCTAATCAACTGTGCCCTGTATATAGAATTAAATAGATCCTTGGGAAAGCATCAGTATAAAACATGCCAGGAATCCCGTCGCTTGGACAAACTGCTTGAATTATTTCATTAACTAGCAAAACACATGGATTATTGCCATATGTTTGAAGCTGTTTTTTTTTTCTTTTTATGTTGTATTTTCTATAGAATCATAGAAGTTTATTCCGATCTGTTAGCAAAATTTGAATTTTCATGTTTTATTTTTTAATTAAAGTACGCTCTAATACATCAGGAAACCGTATTTTCATGTATTTTTATAATGAAATCTAATGACTTTGCATTGAAAACCCTCAAAAGTATTCTAATTAACTAGAAAACAATTTTTTTTGCATGATTTTTAGATTTATCTAATGAACACCCTTTCCATCTTGTAAACCCAATTTGCCATCTTTGGCATAGCATATATTTGCTTTTCACACAGTTTTTTTTTTTTTTTTAAGATTTCACATTTGCTTAGTTCACATAAAAGAGCAAGACTGTGAACTAGATTAAGGGAAATTAAACGGTAAAATAAATGCTAGATATAATGATGTATTGAAAGCAAATCTTAGCCTGTGAATAATAAGTAGGGATATGCATGCTAAGTATTCGGGCTGATCCGAATGCTGAAGATGACAGCAGCAAGCTGCGTTAGGCAATTTTCGGAGGCGGATTTATTCTGTTGAACGTGCAACACACTAAGATCTGGATTTGCACAGATGTGTTGATATTTCACAAGAATAAATCCGGTTTAGAAAATTGCCAAATGAAGCTTGCAGCCACCATCTTCGGCATTCGGATAAGCCCGAATACTCTGAATGCACATCCCTAATAATAAGTGGTATTTTTTTTTAAATTATATTTGTTTTTATAGTACTGAAGAAAGAAGCATACAAAATTTACAGCTAGATTACGAGTTTGGCGTTATTAGTGAAAAAGCATCGTTAGGGAAAAAGCATTGTTACGGGCCATAACGCCGCTATTACAAGTCTTGTCAGAATAGCTGTACCGCACACTTTTTTGGCCGTCACACAACATCAGTACCGCACTTTTGCTGTGAGGCCAAAAAGTGAGCGGTACAGCCTAAAATGACAAGATTCGTACCGCCATCTAAAGTCAGTAGATATGAGTTTTACGTTACAAAGCTGTAGCATAAAACTCATGACTAAACTGTCACAAAGTACACTAACACCCATAAACTACCTATTAACCCCTAAACCGAGGCCCTCCTGCATCGCAAACACTAAAATAAAATTATTAACCCCTAATCTGCCGCTCCGGATTTTGCCGCCACTGAAAAAAATTAATAAACCCCTATTCCGCTGCTTCCCAACATTGTCGCCACTATAATAAACCTATTAACCCACCTCCCTCCCGCATCGCAAACACTATTTAAATATTATTAATCCCTAATCTGCCCTCCGCCCACACCGCCGCTATAATAAAGCTATTAATTCCCTAATTTAAACATAATTGAAATAAATCTAAATAAAAGTTACAATTATTACCTAAATAATTCCTATTTAAAACTAAATACTTACCTGTAAAATAAAACCTAACCTGCCTTACACTAAAAACTAACATTGCAATAAAATAAAATAAATTAAATTTATACAATACATTTATCTAAATTACAAAAATCCCCCACTAAATTACACAAAATAAAAAACAAAATTATCAAAAATGAAAAAGAATTACTCCTAATCTTATAGCCCTATCAAAATAAAAAGCCCCCCCAAAATAAAAATAAAAACCTAGCCTACACTAAACTACCAATGGCCCTTAAAAGGGCCTTTTGTGGGGCATTGCCCCAAAGAAATTGGCTCTTTTACCAGTAAAAAAAAAAATACAAACAACCCCCCAACAGTAAAACCCACCACCCATATTGAGGTTTTTTTTGTAATTTAGATAAATGTATTGTATGTAAATGTAATGTATGTATTTAATTTATTTTATTTTATTGTAATGTTAGTTTTTAGTGTAAGGCAGGTTAGGTTTTATTTTACAGGTAAGTTTGTATTTATTTTAAATAGGTAGTTAGTAAATAGTTAATACCTATTTACTAACTAGTCTACGTAGTTAAAATAAATACAAATTTACATGTAAAATATAAATAAAACCTTAGCTAGCTACAATATAACTATTAGTTATATTGTAGCTAAAAGTTTTATTTAGATTTATTTTAATTATATTTAAGTTAGGGGGGGTTAGGGTTAGGGTTACGTTAGGGTTAGGTTTAGGGGTTAATAGGTTTATTATAGTGGTGGTGTGGGCGGCCGGCTAATTAGAGGTTAATAATCTTTAAATAGTGTTTGCGATGCGGGAGGGCGGCGGTTTAGGGGTTAATAACTGTAATGTAAGTGGCGGCGATGTTAGAGGCAGCAGATTAGGCATTAATAGTTTTATTTATGTGGCAGTGATGTTAAGGGCGGCAGATTAGTGGTTAATAGATTTATGTAGGTGGTGGCAATGTCGGGGCGGCAGATTAGGGGTGTTTATGTTAGGGTGTCAGGTTTAAAGGTAACTTTTTCTTTCCCCATAGATATCAATGAGGCTGCGTTACGGAGCTTTTTGTTTCCGCCATCGCAGGCTTTTTTTTTGCCAGCTCTCCCCATTGATGTCTATGGGGAAATCGTGCATGAGCACATCAAAGCAGCGCTTGTATTTGGGTGAGGTATGGAGCGCAACGCAACCATATCGCCCGCACAAACCTGCTTTTTGCAAAACTGTAATAGCAGCGCTATGAAAGGTGAGCCGTGAAAATAACATACAAGAAATTAGCGAGCACCCATAACGCAAAACTCGTAATCTGGCTGTTAGTTTTTTATAAAGTAATGAGTGCTGCCATGTTTCAACCACGGTTTTCATTATCTAATCTCATTTCCTGTGGACAATTAGGTATACATAAATTGTGCAAACTATAGATATTTGCGCGCAAGTGATAAGGGGTTTATCACAGATGTTTGCACTCGTCGGGCTTACTGCTGGTATTACAAGTTCAAAGTAGACACAATTGCTTGAGCGCAATCGCGATTAATGCTAGAATGATTACCGAGACTTAATAACTCTGGTTAACTGTTTTGCAAAACAAAAAAAAGTTACACAAAACAAATCAAAAAAGCATTACACAGTACAGTTACACTCATAATAACACTATCTGATAAAAAATTATTGAAAACAAATATTACACAAAAAAGTTATAAGGTCTCAAACACAGAAGGTCTCAGTTGTTAAGGCTGTGACACACTGCAAGCGATGCAGCACAAGGTGAAGCAGCTGCTTCGCACCGCGTTGCATCGCTTCTGAAGTTCAATTATTTCATCTCTGAGTGGTCAGCTACGCGACCTGATGGAGCAGAGTGCTCAAAGATGAAAAGGCAGGACACAATGGGGCCTAGTTATCAACGCGTCTACTTTACCTGTCTTCGCCGGTTCAAAACGCCCGCCTAAGCTCGCCTACCATCGCCGCCACGGACCTGAAAAATTTTACCTAAGTTATCAATAAAGCTGTCAAAAAGCCACGCACAAAGTACGGGGCGATGAGCAGCGGACTGTGAGAGTTATCACTCATCTGATCTCGCTGCTCTTTGGCTTTTTTACAGCTTTATTGCTAGCCTGTCACTAAGCACCCACACTAACTATACTGTTCTACCCCCTATACCGGCGCCCCTGGAGCCCCCCACAACTCAATAAAGTTATTAACCCCTAAACTGCCGCTCCTAGACTCCGCTGCAACTATAATAAATGTATTAACCCCTAAACCGCCGCTCCCGGACACCGCCGCCACCTACATTATACCTAGTAACCCCTATCCTGCCCCCCCCTATACCATCGCCACCTATAATAAAGTTATTAACCCCTATCCTGACAATCCCGGACATCGCCGCAACTAAATAGTTTAACCCCTAAACCTCCACTCCCGGACCCCGCCGCAATCTATATTAAACTTATTAACCCCTAATCTGCCCCCCTACACCGTCGCCACCTATAATAAATTTATTAACCCCTATCCTGCCCCCCCTACTCCGTCGCCACCTATAATAAATGTATTAACCCCTATCCAGCCCCCCATACTCCGCCGCCACTGTAATAAAATTATTAACCCCTAAACCTAAGTCTAACACTAACCCTAAAACCCCCCTAACTTAAATATTAATTAAATAAATCTAAATAATATTTCTCTTATTAACTAAATTAATCCTATTTCAAACTAAATACTTACCTTTAAAATAAACCCTAATATAACTACAATATAAATAATAATTATATTGTAGCTATCTTAGGATTTATTTTTTATTTTACAGGCATCTTTCAATTTATTTTAACTAGGTACAATAGCTATTAAATAGTTATTAACTATTTAATAGCTACCTAGCTAAAATAAAGAGAAATTTACCTGTAAAATAAAAACTAACCTAAGTTACAATTACACCTAACACTACACTATACTTAAATAAATTATTCCTATTTAAAACTACTAAATAAATAAATACTTTAAATACTTACCTGTAAAATAAACCCTAAGATAGCTACAATGTAATTAATAAATACATTGTAGCTATTTTAGGATTTGTATTTATTTTAGCTAGTTAGAATAGTTATTAACTATTTAATAACTACCTAGCTAAAAGAAATACAAAATTACCTGTAAAATAAATCCTAACCTAAGTTGCAATTAAACCTAACACTACATTATCATTAAATTAATTAAATAAATTACCTACAAATAACTACAATTAAATACAATTACATAAACTAACTAAAGTACAAAAAATAAAAAAAATAAGTTATAAACATTTAAAAAATATTACAACAATTTTAAGCTACTTACACCTAATCTAAGCCCCCTAATAAAATAACAAAGCCCCCCAAAATAAAAAAATTGCCCGCAAAAGGCCCTTTTAAGGGCTGGTAAGGTAAAAGAGCTTTGAACTTTTTAATTTAGAATAGGGTAGGGATTGTTTTTATTTTGGGGGGCTTTGTTATTTTATTAGGGGGCTTAGATTAGGTGTAAGTAGCTTAAAATTGTTGTAATGTTTATAACTTATTTTTTTTTATTTTTTGTAACTTAGCTTTTTTTATTTTTGTACTTTAGTTAGTTTATGTAATTGTATTTAATTGTAGTTATTTGTAGGTAATTTATTAAATTAATTAAATAAATTACCTACAAATAACTACAATTAAATACAATTACATAAACTAACTAAAGTACAAAAAATAAAAAAAATAAGTTATAAACATTTAAAAAATATTACAACAATTTTAAGCTACTTACACCTAATCTAAGCCCCCTAATAAAATAACAAAGCCCCCCAAAATAAAAAAATTCCCTACCCTATTCTAAATTAAAAAGTTCAAAGCTCTTTTACCTTACCAGCCCTTAAAAGGGCCTTTTGCAGGGCATGCCCCAAAGAATTCAGCTCTTTTGCCTGTAAAAGAAAAATACAACCCCCCCAACATTAAAACCCACCACCCACATACCCCTAATCTAACCCAAACCCCCCTTAAAAAAAACCTAACACTACCCCCCTGAAGATCATCCTACCGTTAGTCATCTTCAGCCAGCCGACCATCGATTGAACCGAAGAGGAGATCTGGAGCGGCAGAAGTCATCATCCAAGGGGCGCTGAAGAAATCTTCCATCCGGGCGATGTCATCTTCCAAGCGGCGTCTTCATTCTTCATCCATCCGGAGCGGAGCCATCTTCAGACGAGCCTTTAAGGGACATCATCCAAGATGGCATTCCTTCAATTCCGATTGGCTGATAGGATTCTATCAGCCAATCGGAATTAAGGTAGGATAAATCTGATTGGATCAGCCAATCAGATTGAAGTTCAATCCGATTGGCTGATCCAATCAGATTGAGCTCGCATTCTATTGGCTGTTCCGATCAGCCAATAGAATGCAAGCTCAATCTGATTGGCTGATTCAATCAGCCAATCAGATTTTTCCTACCTTAATTCAATCGGAATTGAAAGGACGCCATCTTGGATGACGTCCCTTAAAGGAATATCCATTCGTCGGTAGTCGTCGGGAAGAAGAGAATGGCTCCGAGTCGGCTCGTCTGAAGATGGCTCCGCTCCGGATGGATGAAGATTGAAGACGCCGCTTGGAAGATGACATCGCCCGGATGGAAGAATTCTTCAGCGCCGCCTGGATGATGACTTCATCGGATGGAAGATTTCTTCAGCGCCCCTTGGATGATGACTTCTGCCGCTCCGGATCTCCTCTTCGGTTCCATCGATGGTCGGCTGGCTGAAGACGACTAAAGGTAGGATGATCTTCAGGGGGGTAGTGTTAGGTTTATTTAAGGGGGTTTGGGTTAGATTAGGGGTATGTGGGTGGTGGGTTTTAATGTTGGGGGGGTTGTATTTTTCTTTTACAGGCAAAAGAGCTGAATTCTTTGGGGCATGCACCGCAAAAGGCCCTTTTAAGGGCTGGTAAGGTAAAAGAGCTTTGAACTTTTTAATTTAGAATAGGGTAGGGAATTTTTTTATTTTGGGGGGCTTTGTTATTTTATTAGGGGGCTTAGATTAGGTGTAAGTAGCTTAAAATTGTTGTAATATTTTTTAAATGTTTGTAACTTATTTTTTTTAATTTTTGTAACTTAGCTTTTTTTTATTGTTTATGTAATTGTATTTAATTGTAGTTATTTGTAGGTAATTTATTTAATTAATGTAATGATAGTGTAGTGTTAGGTTTAATTGTAACTTAGGTTAGGATTTATTTTACAGGTAATTTTGTATTTCTTTTAGCTAGGTAGTTATTAAACAGTTAATAACTATTTAATAACTATTCTAACTAGCTAAAATAAATACCAAGTTACCTGTAAAATAAATATAAATCCTAAAATAACTACAATGTAATTATTAATTACATTGTAGCTATCTTAGGGTTTATTTTACAGGTAAGTATTTAGTTTTAAATAGGAATAATTTATTTAAGTATAGTGTAGTGTTAGGTGTAATTGTAACTTAGGTTAGTTTTTATTTTACAGGTAAATTTCTCTTTATTTTAGCTAGGTAGCTATTAAATAGTTAATAACTATTTAATAGCTATTGTACCTAGTTAAAATAAATTGAAAGATGCCTGTAAAATAAAAATAAATCCTAAAATAGCTACAATATAATTATTATTTATATTGTAGCTATATTAGGGTTTATTTTAAAGGTAAGTATTTAGTTTTAAATAGGATTAATTTAGTTAATAAGAGAAATATTATTTAGATTTATTTAATTAATATTTAAGTTAGGGGGGTGTTAGGGTTAGACTTAGGTTTAGGGGTTAATAATTTTATTACAGTGGCGGCGGTGTAGTGGGGGGCAGGATAGGGGTTAATACATTTATTATAGGTGGCGACGGTATAGGGGGGCAGGATAGGGGTTAATAGGTATCATGTAGGTGGCGGTGGGGTCTGGGAGCAGCGGTTTAGGGGTTAATACATAAATTATAGTTGTGGCGGGGACCGGGAGCGGCGGTTTAGGGGTTAACATATTTAGTATAGCTTGTGGTGGGCTCCGGGAGCGGTGGTTTAGGGGTTAATCAGTTTATTAGAGTGGCAGTGGGCTCCGGGAGCGGCGTTTTAGGGTTTAACATATTTATTATAGCTTGCGGTGGGCTCCGGGAGCGACGGTTTAGGGGTTAATCAGTTTATTATAGCTTGCGGTGGGCTCAGGGAGCGGCGGTTTAGGGGGTAATCAGTTTATTATAGTGGCGGTGGGCTCCGGGAGCGGAGGTTTAGGGGGTAATACATTTATTTAATTGCGGTGGTGTAGGGGGGGCAGATTAGCGGTGTTTAGACTCGGGGTACATGTTAGGGTGTTAGGTGCAGACATTTCCCATAGGAATCAATGGGATGTCTGGCAGCAGCGAACATGAACTTTCACTATGGTCAGACTCCCATTGATTCCTATGAAAACCAGGTACGCTGGGCCGGAAAAGTTCAGAGCGTACCTGCTAGTTTTTTGATAACTAGCAAAAGTAGTCAGATTGTGCCGTACTTGTGTGCGGAACATCTGTAGTGACGTAAGAATCGATCTGTGTCGGACTGAGTCCGGCAGATCGAAGCTTAAGTCACTAAATTCTACTTTTGCCGGTATCTAGGGCTTGATAGTTAAGGCGAATCAGCCTCGCCACAAATACGCTGCGGAATTTTTGAGGTTGACGGCTTGATAACTAGGCCCCAATGAGCACGCACAGCCGCATCTACACGCTGTGCACTGCTCCACTTGCAGTGTGTCACAGCCTTTAGAAAAAAAGGCAGGCAAAGGGCTTTAACATAGATACATACATATACATGTCTAAAGATGCATATGTATGTATGTGTGTACATATATATATATATATATATATATATATATATATATATGTCTATATATGTGTACAAATGTATTTATATATTTACAGATATATATACACATATAAACACATAAATATATATGTATACATATATAGTGATTAAGACCAAGCGCTAATGGGCTCACCTTTAGCTCTCTTCCAAAAGTCCCCTAGTTGACTTAATGAGAAACAAATAGATAGGTGGGGGAAGAGAGCGCCAACAGAGGAAGGCTAAGGTGGATACGGTAAAGGCTGAGATTTATTACAAAAGTTTAAAATCAGTTTCAGTGGTTAACATGTGTTAAAAATTCCATGTATCCATGATACAAATAAAAACAGTTAAATACAATAAAAAATGTTACACTATGATAGTCACAATAAAATGATTACAGGTTAAAACAAACCGTAATAAAATACAGATGCGTGGGGGGGCGTGTCTAACTAGCAGCAGAGATGGCTGCTATTTTTTATGGCTGAGCAGAAGAGTTTATGAATCCGCTATTTATTACTCGGAAGATTGGTGATCTTGGGCACTACTTGGCATTAAAGGGTAGTCCGAGATTTACTGAGCAGATCACACTATTTTTTTGAGAGAGATTTCAGCCCGGAACACCTTAATTGATGAAGTGCGTAGCGGAGGTCATTTAGTGGCCTAGGCCTTCATTTCGCCCTCCCTATATTCCTATGGATTTAGGATTAACAGCTAGATACGCTGTATAACTTTTAAATATCTGTACCAGTGAACCGTCAGACGCAGCAAACATTACAAACTTTCAATAGATAATGGAACCGAGACATGTATCCCTTTTGGGGGAGGTAGAACGTATATTCCAAGATTTCCTTATATGTCTTACAGAGACCCTGCACTCTGAATGGGGGAGCGCCTGCAACAAAGTGTCATTGAAATTGCTTAACCCAGAGGAAAAATCAACCTTACAAGTGGATTCCCACCGCATCAAACCAGAGGTCGTTGAAATAATATACCAGGCAGAATATGCAGCGACAATTCCACAGGGCAATAGAAACTCCATATCGTTGCATGACACAGATGGCAGTGGTGCGCAGGGAACAGGAGCTGCTAAGATGAGCCGTGGGATTGTAACCTGGACTTCACTTACCATTCAGCCCAGCTCCCAGATCCCAGGCCTGAGACGCGGACACAACAGGAGGAGAGATCGTTTGGTGGAGGTGCTGTTCACTCAGAGCCGGAGCCCACAGATGCTGGGAGCCGGTACAGGCGGGGGGACGCAGCTCACCCGTGGTGGACTATTAGGTCCCATCTTGAAGCAGCGGCTACACGAATTTGAGGGAGCTTGCTACACATTATATGAGCCCGGGGCCAGGGCCACATCCACGCTTGTGAGGTATCTCAGTGAACTTTTTGATCTGTCCCTGTGTCCCAGATCAGGAGTGGGGTAACACGTTATCCAGCTGGCTAGGAGTCAAGTAAACACTTGGGGACAACTTGCTATTGACTCCCACATTCCGGGACATATTGTTTTTTAGACCTATGTCTCAAATTCATTTCTCCCCACCACTATGTCTATTAGCGCTCTGTGTTGGTCATGCAAGTGGATACCTGTAAGGGGAATGTACATTATGTTACACGAGAGAGCTAAGTGTACCTTCATTTAAATCACTAGCTTAGTCTGTACTAATTTATTGTTCATGTATGTCACCAACCATTCTGTATTGCTGATATTCAATATGTTATTTATACCGGCTATAGGAAAGGGGTCAACACCATACATTTTCTTTACCATGCCCCTATGTGATTTTGTCTTTTACCCTGATTGGCAGATGATGAATATAACACAAGGAAGTTTTAATGAGCAACCTTATATATACCATAACCCACTGATTTAAAATTTCAAACCCTGAGGTTTCATTATATGCTTCATATATCTCAAATATGTAAAAATATTGCAAAAATAATTTGGTGATTTATTTGGGCACGACTGATTTTGTAGTTAGCTATTATTGTGTGCACAGTTGAGTTGTTTTTTCTTTTTGTTTGTTTTTTAAAATGTGAAGCTGCCTTTCTTATTTATTCAGTCCTCCTTCAAATGTATATATAACCGTGCATGTCCTCAAAACTTCACTGGATCGAAGGTTATTGTTTTGATCTTTCACATACACACTAATTAGATGTATACCCTCTTTTACCATAAGTAAATATTTGGCCTATAGGTAGATATTAGATGGTTCCCTATTTTAATGCTGTGCCATATGCATTACTATTGCAAATAAGTTATTGCAGATTGCTCTCTACTGCTCTGAATTTTTAAAACATATATGATTGTAAATATCTAGCTGAACTGCACATATGGTTCTCTCCAGTCCCATATGGTTACATCCAAAGTTTATAAATTTATTTTCATGTTTGATATGTTGACGGTTGATAAGTTTTAGGGCCCATAAGTGGCCTAATAATACTATAAACCTCCTTCTATAGATCCTAATGATTCCATGAGTGGTCCAAAAGTGGCCCTATCTGTCTGGAGGAGATAGAAAACTGAGGGTCCAAGTTATATATGTTATACGTTTACATTACCTTATTGTCATATAGATTGCTAAATGTATAATCTTATATGTATCTCCTGTACTATTAAGTGTATGCATCTTTTACCCTCAATAAAAATTAAAGTTTAAAAAAAAATAAAAAAATAAAAAATACAGATGCGTGACAAATCTATACTGATATACAATGTTTAAGGTGTTTGTCTTTAATTAATGGTGTTCCTATGTAGTGTCTTTGAGGAAAAAAAAGTTTACTGTCTGATAAAAGAGGAGGAGTTGTGTTGCAAATAATAAAAAGTCTCTCTTAGTAGTGTTGATTCCGTGTAAGGGAGTGACAAATCCAAGTGTTCAAATTGATGTGAAAAAAAGGGAAAAAATTCCAAGTGCCAATGGAAAAAATGTTCCAATGGGAAAAAAAGTTCCAATGAAAAAAAAGCTTTGTGAAATGTTTTAAAAGCAAAAAAGAAAAAAATTATAATATGTGAGTGAAAAAATGATTGGTACCCAATATGGGTATGGTGCCCAATAAAGGGTAAAAAGTGCGCACTTGGGAAGAAATGAAAATAAACTTCCAGTGTATCCTAATGATAAAAATCCAAACTGTCTTTCTGAAACCTGTGAAAACCAAAAAATGCAATAGTGCAATAAAGTTTAAAACACCTTGCTAGGGTATTGGAAATAGGCTTACCAGTTGTATGTCAACGCGTTTCGGCCTCTCACATGCCTTTCTCAAGCATTATATGTATAGCATATAATCAAGCATTATATATATATATATGTGTGTGTGTGTGTGTGTATTGGAGCCCTTTGCTGTTAAGTAGATGAAAATATGAAAAATGTATGCAATATTCATATTTAATACAGTGTATTTACTGTAAATATTTAACATTCCAATGTTCTGCTCATGGCAGAATATGTTAAATGTATTTCTAAATAGATATTACTATATATATATATATATATATATATATATATATATATATATAGTGGGTCGTGAATGGGTATTCCAGAATGACAATGACCCAAAACACACGTCCAAGGCAACAAAGGAGTGGCTCAAGAAGAAGCACATTAAGGTCCTGGAGGGGCCTAGCCAGTCTCCAGATCTTAATCCCATAGAAAATCTGTGGAGGGAGTTGAAGGTTCGAGTTGCCAATCGTCAGCCTTGAAACCTTAATGACTTGGAGAGGATCTGCAAAGAGGAGTGGGACAAAATCACTCCTGAGATGTGTGCAAACCTGGTGGCCAACTACAAGATAGTCTGACCTCTGTGATTGCCAACAAGGGTTTTGCCACCAAGTACTAAGTCATGTTTTGCAAAGGGGTCAAATACTTATTTCACTTATTAAAATGCAAATTGATTTATAACTTTTTTTCTGGATTTTGTTGTTATATCCTGCCCTAGAACTACAAGCAATAAAGACTTTTACACTCAGCTGTTCAACTACCCTCTGCTAACTAACAGGTAGCCTTCTGGAAGACCGTTCGCCCGAATCACTCCACTACAACTTCCCTCCTAAAAGTTTGCAACAACATCAAAACTGGCATGGAACAAGGAGACTTAACTGAAGCAATTTTCCTTGATTTTGCAAAGGCCTTTGACACAGTAGACCACGACATACTACTGCTCAAGCTAAAAAATTCAGGTATTGGTGATCGTCTGCTAACCTGGTTTTGATCATATGCATCGGATCAATCACAATATGTCTTCATTTCTGACAGCGACTCCCTCCCTCTCCCCAGTCACGTGTGGTGTTCCCCAAGGTTCCATTCTCGGCCCCCTACTATTCACATTATTTATAAATGATCTGCCAAATGTCTGGAAATCCTCAACTGTACACATGACGACACCGTAATCTATGCAAGCAAATCCGATCTGCCGCAGCTTGAGACAGTGCTCCAAGACCAGTTCACAGAGGTAGAAAAGTGGATCTCAAAAAACAAACTCTTCCTAAACACTGACAAAACTGTCACAATGATCTATGGAACGGTACCTAAATTACACAAACTACAAAATTCCCATCTACGCATCAAAACAAAATCAAATTGCACACTGACTGCAGTCCACTCTTTCAAATACTTGAGTATGTTGTTAGATAGACCCCAATCTATCTTTTGGCCTCCACATAGAAAAAACTTGCATCTAAACTCTATCCAAAACTAGGTGCCCTGTACAGAAACAACTCCTGCCTCAGCACTACAGTAAAGGAAAAGTTTGTACAGCAAATGCTGATGCCAATAATGGATTATGAGGATGTAGTATAAGCACCTGCTTCGCAAACTCACCTTAATAAACTTAATACATTGTATAACTCGTTCTGCCCCTTTGTGCTACAATGTAACTACAGGACCCACCTTTGTGACAGGCTAAAAGAACTAAACTGGCTGTCGCTGGAATCCAGAAACACCCTCCATCTTTCCAGCCTTGTGTTTAAAAGCTTTTCTGGGAAGCTCCCACCCTACCTGAGCAGAATGCTCTCCCCGGCTGTTCCCACCTCCTATAACCTCCGATCCAGTACCAGCACATTATTTAGTTTGCCTCAATACAAAAAGAAAGCAGCTCAATCCTCCTTTTCCTACAGAGCGCCACAATTATGGAATGACCTCTCGCACACTTTAAAACCTTCCCCAAGCCTAAAATCCTTTAAGAGATCCCTCTCTACATATCTCAAAACAAACTGCATCTGTCAGGGTTGATTATATATTTCCTACCTGTTCTATGTTACATTTTGCATATATTATGTATTAATATTGTTTTTGTATTTTATTGTACCCTACTGTATAAATGCAATGTTTTGTGGACCCAGGACATACTTGAAAATGAGAGAAATCTCAATGTATCCTTCCTGGTAAAATATTTTATATTTAAATAAATATACCTACCATTAAAATTATAGACTGATCATTTATTTGTCAATGGGCAAACGTACAAAATCAGCAGGGGATCAAATAATGTTCTCCCTCACTGTGTGTGCGTGTATGTATGTATGTGTGTATATATATATATATATATATATATATATATATATATATATATATATAAAAAAAATATAGAACAGAGATATATCTAGAATATCTATAACAATAGTTATGAACAAAAAACAGCCACATAGGTCATATATAAAGTCACAGGACACAAATATGCAGGTTTGAACCTTTAGAGCACAAGTCCCATCATAATAGAGTAGTTAGTCCCATGAATATATATGGAGAAAATTACCCAAGTCTTATTGGATATAATTTAATAAGAAGGCTTGAAATGTCCCAATTGCAGAGAGGGACGCAGCAAAAGTCAGCACGATTCAGTAGATGCGTTCAGCAGAAGACCGGAGCAGTTCCTCTCTAGGCCCTTGAGCACAGCGTGAGGACTGGCACCGGTACACTCACCCAGAAGAAAACAGCTGACAATGGAAGAAAATAGAGTCTCCTCTCTCCGCCGGACAATGACGTCTCAGCGTTCACAGCTGGGAGCGGATCACTTCCGGTATTGTGTGGCTGTTGTGCCGTATGTCACGTGATCTCCTGCGAACCAATCGATAGCCTTGTAGAGCCATTGCTAACACTTTGTTGCAGCCTGAAACTCCAATATGACTGCATAATGTTTCCAGCTGTAGGCATCTCCTCGCTTGAATAGCGGCAGTAAAGGTGGCAAATGTAGGTGGCTCCTGAACAGCTCAGCTGATTATATGCTGACTAGAAAGTGCTTGTTAGATACCCCAATAGGTATAATGCAATAGAGCCAAGCAGTCTATGATTACGGTCAGGGAGACCGAAACCGGTCAGACTTTGTTCTGAAATTTTACTGCTTGTCCTGTTGTTTTATTCTGGAATAAAGCACTACATCTTTTTTGATACACTCTTGGCTGACTGCTGAACTTTCTTTATTTTATTATATATATATTTTTTTTATATATATATATATATATATATATATATATATATATATATATATATATATATATATATATAATATAGAGAAAATAACTCATTGTTATTTTCTCTATATTTTGTATTTAGTAGAGGATTTTAAACTCACTTTTCGCCTCCCCATAATTTTAATTGTTGTGATATATATATTATTTTTTTAAGATTTTAGTAAATAATAAATGGCCAGGTGACCACTGTTGTTACTGTGATTACCTTACTAAATGTAGCCAAATGTGAAATAAGGGCCAGATGGGCTTTTAAAGGTTAAAGTATAAACTTTGTGTCAGAAATAAAAGCTCAGTGGCCACCTAGTTATACAGACAAAATTTATATTTTTGTTTAAGAGAGGGACTTGTTTAATATAAAATTAACTTTATTAGGGGTCTCCAGACATAAAAAAGTTTTTTATATCAAGCCTTTAAAGGGACAGTATACACTCATTTTCATATAACTGCATGTAATAGACACTATTATAAAGAATAAGATGCACAGATACTGATATAAAAATCCAGTATAAAATTGTTTAAAAACTTACTTAGAAGCTGTCAGTTTGGCTCTGTTGAAAAGGTAGCTGGAAAGCCCACTGCAAGTGGGAAATAAGACACTCCCCCCCCCCTCCCCCTTCTTTTGCATATGATAAGACCCTTTACACAAACAAGAGCAAGCTGGAGTAGGTATATGATGGTATTCACATAAAACTTTGGGGCTTGGTTAGGAGTCTGAAAATCACAGCAATGTTATTTAAAAATAAGCAAAACTATACATTTATTTAAAAAAAAAAACTTTATGGGCTATATAAATAGATCATCTACAAAACATTTATGCAAAGAAAAAATGAGTGTATAATGTCCCTTTAATGTCCCATTCCCCAGCAAAACCCCCATGTGTTGTGTGAGCTAAGGTCAAGGGGCTTGAAAAACCTTTCCCATCTATCTCCCTTTCACTGCCTGTCATTTATTGGTCCCGCCTCCAATGATGTCACTACGCATGTTCTCATTTTTACCACCGGCACTCCCATGCAACTTTAGGAGGGGTGCCCACCACACCACCAATAATTGTGGCCTGCAGATTGCTGATGGCAATCCCTCTGCATGATAAGAACGTGTCGCTCACAGGCAGAGATTTATATGCACATAAAAAGGTTAATTAAAAAAGTTAAACTTATTGCTCAAATCCCACTTTTAAACTGTGAGACGTTTACATAGGTTAAATATGATCATGTGAATGTTCCTGAGTGTAACACAAGATGAAATACAAGTGTTATTTGCTTATTTATCCTGATTAAGGATCTGTATAGGCCTGAAGCATTGTCAATTTTGTTTTGTACTTTGGAACATGAAAGAGAAATAAAGGTTACTTCTTAAATTTATCTGAGGCTGGAGCTATCATTAACTGTATAAGTGGAAGTGGCTGATCCCTTTCTCCGTGCCCGGAAACTAAAGGTTTGGTGCTGTCTCCTATATATTGGAATTTTCATTCAAATACCTTGTCATATACCATATACCTTTTAACCCTTATAATTATTTGTAATTCATATTTATATGAATATTTTTCTTAGATACTGTATATGAGTGTAACACTTTATTTTATTGTAATATGAGTGCAAGTTAGTGTGGGCACGATATATCAATATTGTGCACGCTAATAGCGCACCACTAGTAAGCTACCCTTTGTAAATTCCATTTTGTATTTACCTCTACCACCTCTATTGGAAGTCAGAACTTCAGAACTATAGATCATGACCCCTTGTTCTGCTATTTCTATATTTGTAAAATATATATATATTTTCATCATCAACTTTATTAAATTCCTTAATACAGTTAAAAGGTTTCTGTCATGTCACTGTTCTCCTTTTTTTTCCCCCTAAGCTAAACATATTAAGGTCATAAAGTCTTTGCTTGTACTTTTTATTTTTGTTGATTAAAAAGAACATTGTGTGTGTATTGTAAGGAAAGGGGCAAGGTGTGTGAATGTGAGGGCAAAACTAAAAAAGAGAGAGAATATGTTCATCTGATTGATGTCCCCCTTAGCAGGGCCGGATTTACATCTCAGGTGCCTGTAGGCACAAAAACCTGAAGCGCCCCCCCCCCCCCCCCCCCCCCGCGGGCCCCCCTCACAAAAAAAAGCACAGTATTACCGGTACTTTTAAATCTGTGCAAAAAAATAAAAACTCTCTAAATTACTTGACATATTTTTACAATCAGCAAACCCTTTCACAAATAAACTGGCTGAGCGTGGCATCACATGACGTGGGCACCCCCCTACCCCAACTCCGCAAAAGAAGTGTAGTGTAGACGGTCCCTTTAAGTAATAAAATGTAAATTTTCCATTGTCCTCTAAAAGTATTGATTTTACAGATAAGATAAGATAAGGAAGCAAGTGTGTGTACACAAAGTGATAACACAATGATATATATTACCTGCTATATATATATATATACACGCATAAACACACACATCATATAAACACACACATACATAAACACACACACACATATACCCCCCACACACACATATAAACTCACACACATATAACACACAAACAAAAAAATACACACACACACAAAAATACACACACATACACAAAAAAATACACACACAAAAATACACACACACACATATATATATACACATACACACACATATATATATATATATATATATATATATATATACACACACATACAGCAAAAAGAAATATAAATAAAATTACACATTTTAATAACTCAACATGCTCTCTAATATTATCTACATTGGTTACACAAACTAATGCTGCCTAAATGAGTTCACATATATTTATATATTTTTTGTCACCAAAATAAAACCCCAAAACTGTCTGGCTGTTCATTTAACATACACAGTAGCACTTATAAAATCACAGTCTCTCCTCAGGGAACAACATATACAAAAAAGCAAGCCTGCTCTGAGTAGTCTGAGGCTGGGGAATGGGGATAAGAATAGGAGATTTGTTGTGGTCAATCATATACGCAGCACACAGAAGTTCTGAGTTTTAAGATAACATAAATAACAGACCTGGCAAATCTCAGCTGCATCTGTCACCCTTTCAGGACCTCATTTACTGTCATTCCTCCTGCCTATAAATTAGCTGTCCTGAGTGTGCTGCCTCACTGATGGCACCGCGTGGGGGAAAAGAGAAGGGGAGGGGAAAGTTTTTTGTTAGGCATATTTAGTTTAAAGGAGCAGTGCTGTCAGACTGTGGTAGTTCTGTTCCTGTTTTCTTTAAATTTTACAGCAGATGATCTGTGCTGTGCTGCACTCCAATTTCCCCACCCATAAAGGCTCAAAAGCATTAAAATTGTTTTAGAGAGCACCCCTTAGAAGTTCTAAAGGGCATTCTCTATTTTGCTCCCGGTCTATGTAGCAGCCTTAAGAAAAATAATAGGCAGGTGATAATAGGCAGCTGCACAAAAAATTAAGCTAGAAGCACGTGTGAGTTTGCCTACCACCTCCTTGTAGCCAGTCTGATCCCCTGCTGTTGTGGCCCAACGGCCTTGCAAGTCACTAACTGTTGCCGGTGTGACAGTTATTTTTTTCAGCATCTGTAACTATTCTGGTGGCTGTAAATGCAAGTTTATATAATCTTACAAGTTATATTTACTGGGCATATAATAAATGATTGTCTTACACTATTGCAGGGCTGATCAGTCTTCCCGCTCTCTTCCTCTGACTGTCCTTCACTGCCGATGACTTGCTCCTCCCTCTTCCTCTCCTGACATGTTCCTGGTGCTGTGACTGCTTAGGAACATGACGGGGGCTGAAGAACTGGAGGGTTTCCAGCAGTAAAATGTATTAAAAAATAAAGTCAGTAACTCTTTCTACAGGCAGGCGCCCCTCACTGCATTGCGCCTGTAGGCACATGCCTACTGTGCCTAATGGGAAATCCGGCCCTGCCCCTTAGACAAAAAACCACTTTGTGGAAATGTTTGGGGAGGAAGAAAAATATATCTGTTAGATGGTTTATTTTCAGGTTTTTATTACATTTTTGGTATTTTGTGTTCCTTAATAAAAAAGGACACAACAATCGGTGAGTTTTGCTGCAAGATTGTTAAATAAATATTGTAAGCAACATTTTAGTTATGAACATGAAAGAGCAACAACTTAACGTCTTATATATTTTTTTTTAACTAAATTAACTTTAAAGGGACAGTAAAGTCAAAATTAAAGTTTCATGATTCAGAGTCATTTTAAAGAACTTTCTGATTTACTTCTATAGGTACAAATTCCCAAATTCCAATATTGTAAATATTTGTCTAAATGACATAAGATATTATTTTTTAAATTTGGCCCTAAGCTGTCCCATTTTATAGATACAAATATTATAAAATTCAAACTATTCCGAAATCCAAAGCTTTTCTGGTCCCATGCAGTTTGGATAAAAGATTTTGTACCTCTATTAACAAATTTGCTTTGCCATCAATCACCAGCTATCTCCCAGTGATAAATTGCTGCTCCTGAGCCTACCTAGGTATGCTCTTTAACAAAGGATATATCAACAGAACAGAGCAAATTTGATGCAAGAACTGAACTGAAAAGTCTTTTGAAATTGAATGCTTTGGGGGATATTTATCAAAGCCTCAACTATGCTGCATTCGCCGGCACCAATACGCTCGCCTAAATTCGTCTAACATCGTGGCCGCTGACCTGAATATGATCTCCATATTTATAAAAAAAAGCCGCGCATCAAGTACGGGGCGATGAGCATTGGACTGTTGTTAACTAACAGTCATCGATCTCTCTGCTATTCGCCTTTTTACCAACTTTATTTATACCCTGTCACTAAACGCCGCCACTATACTAAAATATTTATCCCTAAACCGCCAGCCCCCCACATCGCCATAAACTAAATTAAGCTATTAACCCCTAAACCTAACAACCCACTAACTTTACATTAAAATGACTACATCCCTATATTAAAATAAATTTAAACTTACCTGTAGAATTAAAATAAACTATTTTAAACTATTAATTAACCTACCCTAACTATTATACTACAATTACATTAAACTAGCAATTATATTAAAAAAAAAACTAACTCTACTATTGAAAATGACTAAATTACCAAAAAAATAAACGCTAAGTTACAAAAAAAAACAAATTATTATAAGATAGGGATGTTGGAATTTTAATGTAAAGTTAGTTAGGTTGTTAGGTTTAGGGGTTAATAGCTTAATTTAGTTTATAGCGATGTGGGGAGCAGGCGGTTAAGTGGTTAATAGGCTTAGTTAATGGTAGTGATGTGGGAGGCCAGAGGTTTTAGGGGTTAATAACTTTATTTAGGTTGAGACGGGGGCCGGGAGCGGCGGGATAGGGGTTAATAACTTTATTTAGTTGAGGCAGGCAGGCATAATTTTATGTAGGTTGCGGCAATGTCGGGGGGGCAGATTAGGGGTGTTTAGACTCAGGGCTTATGTTAGGGTGTTAGGTGTAAATGTTACTGGTTTTCTACCATAGAAATAAATGAGCTTTCGCTGCTTTCAGACTCCCTTTGATTCCTATGGCATCTGCGGCCTCCAGGGTGGCGGTTTGAAAACCAGGTACGCTGGGCTGGAATAGCCGCGAGCGTACCAGTTAACTATTTAAAAACTTTGAAAAAGTGTCAAATAGTGCCGAATGTGTATTCGGAACATGTGTAATGACGTAAGCATCAATCTGTGTCGGATTGAGACTGGTGGATCGTATGTTATGTCACAGATTTCAACTTTTGCCGGTCTGTAAGGTTTGATAACTAGGTGGAATCAAGCTCGTCACAATTACGCTGCAGAATTCCAGTGTACCTGCAGTTGACGGCTTGATAAATATCCCCCTTTATCTGAATCACAAAAGAAAAATATTGACTTTACTGTCCCTTTAAGCTAAAACTTGCAATAAATACAAATTTAGGAACAACTCACACCTCTCTAGTTGTCAGTCTCTCCTTTTCCTAATACCGTTATAATTTACCAACAAACTGACAACTAGAGATGAGCATTCTGAGGTTTTGTGAACCTCTGAATGAGGAAGAAGGCGGCTTTTTGTGCCGCTCAGCTATTTTCGTTGTCAAATTCATTCTTGTGCAATAGCAACATGCTAAAATCTGTATTTGCACAGATTTTAACGTGTTGCTGTTGCACAAGAACGAATTTGGTAACAAAAATAGCCGAGCATCACAAAGGGCCACCTTCTTCCACCTTCAGAGGTTCATGAAACCTCCGAATGCTCATCTCTACTGACAAGCATGACAGTAAAGAACTAGTAGACTAATTTAACTATGATACAGTGTATAGGGTATAACTTTTATTCTCTCACACCCTGCACCTCACCAATACATATCCAAAGAGTATCGATTATATATGAGACCTTGATCAAAAAGCTAATAATAATAACCAACATACTTTAAGTGTCTCTGTTGATTCCTTAATTGTTGGTCCTTTTATTAATAACAAATCCTCAACAACAAAAAAACATCCTTCATATGATAAAAACACACCTTCTTAAAGGGACACTAAACCCACGTTTTCTTTCGTGATTCAGATAGAGCATGCAATTTTAAGCAACTTTCTAATTTACTCCTATTATCAATTTTTCTCCATTGTCTTGCTATCTTTATTTGAAAAAGAAGGCATCTAAGCTGTTTTTTTGGTTCAGTACCCTGGACAGCACTTGTTTATTGGTGGGTGAATGTATCCACCAATCAGCAAGAACAACCCAGGTTGTTCACCAGAAATGGGCCGGCATCTAAACTTACATTCTTGCATTTCAAATAAAGATATCAAGAGAATGAAGAACATTTGATAATAGGAGTAAATTAGAAAGTTGCTTAAAATTGCATGCTCTATCTGAATCACAAAAGAAAAAATTTTGGTTCAGTGTCCCTTTAATTATATATAAAATATCAGTGATTGTTATTGAATTTTTCAATTATAAACATTTAGTAAAAAAAAAAATACTGAATATTCTTCCATATAATATGCATGAAGGATGAGACAGAAAAGAGTAAGTGTATTTTTGTTGAACATTTTCAGCATTAAATACTGACAATACTTTAAAGGCCAATATACTAATACTGTAAAATAAAAATTGAAAAAGAGAAAAGAAATAGAAAAAAGTAATACTAGGGAAAGAGTTGCACATTAACCCTTTTTCAAAATCAAGTGAGACTGCTAACTCCCAGCAAACCTGATAGAAAAATTCAAGATGCTGTGCCAAATCAAGCGGGCCGTAGGACACCACACGTAGCCCTTAGGCTGATGTGTGAAATATTGCAGTAAAATATAAGCACTTGCGATATTTCATACTTCAGGCAGCCATATTGGCTTGGAAATGCTATTCTAAAATCAAGTAGGCTGTCACTACAAATGCTTGCCATCTGCTTGTTGGTAAGCACCATTGTAAACAATAGAGCAAATAGAACAAGACAGCAGTAGTGTGGGGTGGGGGTGGGGGTGGGAAGTACTTGTATATATATATGAATAATTAATTATTTATTTTTTACAATGAAAGATTTCATTGTTTTAAGTCTATGGCAATCATCTGCTAACTAAAGGGGCATGAGACACCCTCATCTGAGTAGTGTTGTGTGTGAACTATGCTTTCTTTAGTGGATAAGGGTCTATTTTAGAGATACTTACCCCATACAGTAAATACATTAGGTAGGTGACAGAAACTTCAAAACTTGTGTCTCATACATCTCTGTGCTATACGGGGGAATAGGCAGGGCCAAAACTACAGGAGGTGCATAAGTTGCAACTGGGCCCCTGAGGGTGGGGGCCCACCTTCAAAAAAAATTTAAAAAAATTAAATAAAAAAACGTTGACCTGCCACTGCCTGCACTGATATCATGTGAGTGTGACATGATGCTTCACTAGTGTCTCTGACCACAGGGGTTAGTCTTTCTGTTTTACCCATTGGTGTTTATGTATGTATGTATGTGGCTGTGTGTGTATTTATGCATGTATGTGTGTGTGTATGTATGTGACTGTGTGTGTATTTATGCATATGTGTGTGTGTGTGTGTGTATGTATGTGGCTGTGTGTGTATTTATGCATGTGTGTGTGTGTGTGTGTATGTGACTGTGTGTGTATTTATGCATGTATGTGTGTGTGTATGTATGTGACTGTGTGTGTATTTATGCATGTATGTGTGTGTGTATGTATGTGACTGTGTGTGTATTTATGCATGTATGTGTGTGTGTATGTATGTGACTGTGTGTGTATTTATGCATGTATGTGTGTGTGTATGTATGTGACTGTGTGTGTATTTATGCATGTATGTGTGTGTGTATGTATGTGACTGTGTGTGTATTTATGCATGTATGTGTGTGTGTGTATGTATGTGACTGTGTGTGTATTTATGCATGTGTGTGTGTGTGTATGTATGTGACTGTGTGTGTATTTATGCATGTATGTGTGTGTGTATGTATGTGACTGTGTGTGTATTTATGCATGTATGTGTATGTATGTGACTGTGTGTGTATTTATGCATGTATGTGTATGTGTGTGTATGTTTGTGGCTGTGTGTGTATTTATGCATGTGTGTGTGTATGTGACTGTGTGTGTATTTATGCATGTATGTGTATGTGTGTGTATGTTTGTGGAACCAGCAAATTACAGACCTTGTTACTACAGCATGGGGGGGCAAGGGGTAAACAGTGTCACTATACAGTACCATTATATACAGTACGGGGGGCTGGACCATGTCACAGACTACTGTGGTCAATTTATAAAGTACTGGGGCGGTAGGGTCAGGCCAGCCATCTCACCGACAGATCACTAACTCACTATAAACAGTACTGGTGGGTTAAACAGTGTCACTATATACAGTAATAGGGGGTCAGACCATCTCACAGACTGTGGGCACAGGGTACCTCCTTTTGCAGACATGTAACCTGATTCACATTTTTTTTTCTGTGTTAAATGTAAAAAAAAAAAAATATGTATCAAATTCCCCCTTTTTTTGGGGGGGGGGTTCTTAGATTTTTGCACCTGGGCCCTGTGGTTTTTAGTTACACCTCTGGGAATAGGGGCTGTTAAAGTGTCCTCTCCCCTTCATCAGAATATGCATGGATGCTTAATTAGGCAAGGAGATCACCATTGATACAGGGATCAACTGAAAATTTTGTGTTGGACTAATTTCTAGTGGGACACTAATTTAAAATTAGAGGTCACATTTTCCTGTAGCACAAATAGGAAGGGAAGATATAAAAACCCTCCTCTCTCGCAGGTTATTACCATTTTTACAATTATTATTTGCATCTTACAGAGTCAGACCCCCCTTTTAATTAAAGAGGTTTAATGTCCCTATAATTGAGGGGTGTTTAAAGCCCCCAGCATCAACTTCAATAAGAGGGAAATCCCTGCGGCTTCCTTGTTCCCTGGGACATTATCATGCTGTATACGGTGACATCACATTTCCCTCTGCATCCATTGATGGGCAAAGGCACTGCAGTCTCCTATCCCAGCTGCAGTGCATGGGGTCCCCAGGATCTGCTTTGGTTGAAGAGCCCCCAAGGTGGATGACACTTTAGTAGTTATATACAATAAAAAAATATTCAAGGTGTAAAAATAAAAGTCCAGCATTTTATTAGAAAAAAATAAATAAAACTTGAGGAACAAAAAAATTAAAATAAGCCTAAAATAAGTTTGTCTATGTCTGCTGTAATCTAGGAGGTAATAGTCAAGAGGACAATACTGAGTACATTTGAATGATGTAGGAATCTGACATGTTGCTGAGAACCAAAATCATGTTATTTATTCTGTAAGATGTTCTTCATCAGTGACTCTTGCATGAAGAATAATAATACAATGTGTAATTGCATAATAAAACAAATACAGATAAACCATTGAATACACAACATCATCATTTTTAATATGTTTGAAGATAAAAAAATAAATCGGCAAATCATGATTGTTTGTTTATTTTTCTATCAGTTACAGAGTAGAACAAACAATAGTCAGATTGAATGACAGTTGAGTTTTATAAACTGTTAAGATGGAATAGACTACCCAGAAGCCGTATAGAAGAGAAATAATACAACCAGAGGCAAAAATGTCACATCATTAACTTCCCATCAAGCTGGAAATTGTATTTGTGCCACATCTGTATATGATGGTATCAATATTTATTTATTGAAGATCAGTGACGTGCAGTGACGTCAGAGGCTGGTGAGGCAGTGGCTAGGATACACCTTCATTCTTTAGATATCCTTTGTTGAAGAAATAGCAATGCACATGGGTGAGCCAATCACATGAGGTATCTATGTGCAGCCACCAATCAGCAGCTACTGAGCATATTTAGATATATTTTCAACAAAGGATATCAAAAGAATGAAGAAAATTAGATATTAGATGTAAATTTGAAAGTTATTTAAATTTGCATATGGGTTTCATGTCCCTTTAAATGGTGTCTTGGAAATCTGGTCAACTTAGTAAACATCTGATTTTAGTCTAAAAGGATTGTAACAGAAACTCTTGCCAGATAACACAATGCTTGCTCTGATTATGAGATCTAGAAATCCATGCCCATTAAAATATGTTTAAAACATACTTTTTACTTTAATGCTGCAAATTATGCTTATAGATTCTTTCATTATTCAATAAATATAAAAATGTCTTGATCCAGTGGCGGCTGGTGAAATTAAAAGATGGTGGGGTGCTTGACCCCACCCCTTTAAATAAAGCCACACCATCAGATGGCACTACCAATTCATTAATTAAATAAATAAAAGGTAGACAGAAACACAGAAAAGCACTCAGGGGGAAAGGGAGAGAGAGACGGGGGGAGAGAGACACAGAGGGTTAGAGAGAAAGAGAGAGAGAGACACAATCACACACAGAGGGTAAGAGAGAGAGAAAGAGAGAGAGACACATTCACACACAGAGGGTTAGAGAGAGAGAAAGAGAGAGGGAGACACAATCACACACAGAGGGTTAGAGAGAGAGAGAAAGAGAGACACAATCACACACAGAGGGTTAGAGAGAGAGAAAGAGAGAGAGACACAATCACACACAGAGGGTTAGAGAGAGAGAGAAATAAAGATAGAGTGAGAGACACAATCACACACAGAGGGTTAGAGAGAAAGAGAGACACAATCACATACAGAGGGTTAGAGAAAGAGAGACACAATCACATACAGAGGGTTAGAGAAAGAGAGACACAATCACACACAGAGGGTTAGAGAGAGAAAGAGACACAATCACACACAGAGGATTAGAGAGAGAGAGAGAGAGAGAGAGAGAGAGACACAATCATACACAGGGTTAGAGAGAGAGAGAAAGAGAGAGAGACACAATCTCACACAGAGGGTTAGAAAGAAAGAGAGCGACAATCATACACAGAGGGTGAGAGAGAGAGAGAGAGAGAGAGAGAGACACAATCACACACAGAGGGTTAGAGAGAGAAAGAGAGAGACACAATCACACACAGAGGGTTAGAGAGAGAGAGAGACACACAATCACAAACAGAGGGTTAGAGAGAGAGAGAAAGAGAGACACAATCACACACAGAGGCTTAGAGAGAGAGAGAGAGACACAATCACACACAGAGGGTTAGAGAGAGAGAGAAAGAGAGAGAGAGACAACCACACACAGAGGGTTAGAGAGAGAGAGAAAGAGAGAGAGACACACAATCACACACAGAGGGTTAGAGAGAGAGACACAATCACACACAGAGGGTTAGAGAGAGAGAAAGAGAGACACAATCATAAACAGAGGGTTAGAGAGAGAGAGAGAGAGAGAGAGACAATCACACACAGAGGGTGAGAGAGAAAGAGAGAGACACAATCACACACAGAGGGTTAGAGAGAGAAAGAGAGAGACACAATCACACACAGAGGGTTAGAGAGAGAGAAAGAGAGAGAGAGAGACACAATCACCCACAGAGGGTGAGAGAGAAAGAGAGAGACACAATCACACACAGAGGGTTAGAGAGAGAAAGAGAGAGAGAGACACACAATCATACACAGGTTAGAGAGAGAGAGAGAGAGAGAGAGAATCACACACAGAGGGTTAGAGAGACACATAAGGGATGAGAGTCAGAGGGGGAGGAAGAGAGACAGAGAGAGAAAGAGACCATGGGGGAGAACAACACATAAGGAGAGAGATGGATAGATAGAGTGAGAGACACACACACACACAAGGGGGGGGAGAGGGACCACTGCAATTTTAAGTAATAAAACAGCAGAGCTACAGAGAGTTCAGAAAATGAGTCTATAATTTACTGGGAAGTACATAGGCAAGCTGCTAAGTTAGTGGGTGTAAAGTTTGAGTAAACAAAATACAAAAACGACCCTGCTGTAAAAGAGTAAAAAAAACACTAAACCACATTCATTAAATTATCATTTTCACTAACAGAATCCCTTTCAGTGAAATCTTACTTTAATAAGATGTGGCTGAAACACTGCTCTCTGTGCCTCTCTTCCTCCTCTGTAAGGATTCAGGAAGTGACAGTGGCACATTCCACTGCACTTAGAGAGGAAGAACAGAACTCTCTTTTTCACTTTAGCAAAGCTAGCAGGTTCACAGGACAGCAACAAAATAAATGAAAGTTGGTTTTTTCCGTTTTTGTTTTGTTTTATATGATTTAACATCCAGCCCCAACCCTATGTTCCAATTACTAATGCCTCTCGCTGGATTGGTTCAGCCCAAATAGGACTGCCTCAAATAAGCAGTTAATGGGCCATGTAATGATCTTAACCACTTGCATCCAGTAGGAGGCGCAGCATGTTGTGTAATGGTGGGCAGACCTGCTTGTGCCTCTCCATTGCACAACATATAGCTGTGAGAAAAAAAAATGCTGGGGAAAAAAAATTACAATTTTCTTTTTTTTTTTTAAAGCCAATAAAAAAAAATATATTTTTGCCCATATGAGAGGTGAAGCACTGCCTCACCTGCCTCTAGTGACTGCACATCACTGTTGAAGATGCAACATAAACAAATGAGATATGAGTTCCTGTCATAGCTCTGCTATAGGAAATAAAAATAAAATAATCATATTATACTGTTCCAGTACACTTACATCACATTGTCAGTTCCTTTCATTTCACATTATGTGTAAAGACATTGCTTTAGTGCTGATACGTGTTTAAGTAGAAGAAATGAATTGTACATAAGCCAATAGCCCTTATGTGCATGGTACATGTTTATTTACCTTCCAGACACTTAGCAAATTAGTTTTCTTAATGCTTCGTCTTTGGTCTAAATTAAGTAGAATGGTTTGTGGTTCATGAGAGCTATGTATAGTTGAACTGACCACTTAGGAGCAATTAGTTTAGCATGATTAAGTGCTCATTAAAATCCAGAAACCCATCATGAGCTATACACTGCAATAATCAACCAGTCTCGGTTAAAGGGACATTGTACACTAGCTTTTTCTTTGCATAAATGTTTTGTAGGTGATCCATTTATATAGCCCATATAGGAGTGTTTGTGTAAAAATGTATAGTTTTGTTTAGTTTTCAATAACATTGTGCTGATTTTCAGAATCCTAACCAAGCCCAATAGTGTGTTACGTGCGGTTTCAGACTCCTGTTGCCTCCTGCTTATGTTATCGGTCATTTCATATACAGGCAGTGGGGGGGGGGGGGGGGGTTCTGCTCTTCTTGTTTTCCCAGCCTCTTTCACTTGGTGTCCCAGTTTACCTAATCAACAGTACTAAACTGGGAGCTACTAAGTAAGGCCTAGATTACGAGTTTTGCGTTAGAGGCTGTGAGGTGCTAACGAGCAGTTGTCCCTCACCGCTCACTTACCTGCAGCGCTGCTATTACGAGTTTTCAGAAACCCGTTGTTAAACAACAAGAAGTGAGCGTTAAGCAAAATTTTGCTCATTACCGCACTCCAATACCAGCGCTGCTTAAGTCAGCGGTGAGCTAGTCGTACATACTCGTGCACGATTTCCCCATAGGAATCAACGGGGAGAGCCGGCTGAGAAAAAGTGTAACACCTGCAAAAAAGCAGCGTAAAACTCACTAACGCAGCCCTATTGATTCCTATGGGGAAATAAAAGTCATGTTACACCTAACACCCTAACATAACCCCCGAGTCTAAACACCCCTAATCTTACACTTATTAACCCCTAATCTGCCAACCCCTCGACATCGCCTACACCTACATTATACTTATTAACCCCTAATCTGCCGATCCAGACAACGCCACCACCTACATTATATGTATTAACCCCTAATCTGCTGCCCCCAACATCGCCGACACCTACATACTATTTATTAACCCCTAATCTGCCGTCCCCAATATCGCCGCAACCTACCTACACTTATTAACCCTTAATCTGCCACCTCCAACGTCGCCACCACTATAACTAACATATTAACCCCTAAACCGCTGCACTCCCGCCTCGCAAACATTAGTTAAATATTATTAACCCCTAATCTGCCATCCCTAACATCAACGCCACCTACCTACATTTATTATCCCCTAATCTGCCGCCCCCACGTCGCTGCCACTATATTAAAGTTATTAACCCCTAAGTCTAACTCTAACCCTAGCCCTAGCACCCCCTAACTTAAATATAATTTAAATAAATCTAAATAAAATTACTATCATTAATTAAATTATTCCTATTTAAAACTAAATGCTTACCTGTGAAATAAACCCTAAAGCTAGATTACGAGTGTTGTGTTAGCCTTAAAAAGCAGCGTTAAGGGGTCCTAACGCTGCTTTTTAACGCCCGCTGGTATTATGAGTCAGGCAGGAGAGGGTTTACCGCTTACTTTTTGCATATAAAAGTCAGTAGTTAAGAGTTTTATGGGCTAACGCCGTAACATAAAGCTCTTAACTAAAGTGCTACAAAGGACACTTACACCTATAAACTACCTATTAACCCCCAAACCGAGCCCCCCCCACATCGCAAACACTATAATAAAATTATTTAACCCCTAATCTGCCGACCAGACATCGCTGCCACTTTAATAAATGTATTAACCCCTAAACCGCAGCAGTCCTGCATCGGAAACACTAGTTAAATTTTATTAATCTGCCGTCCCTAACCTCGCTGACACCTACCTACATTTATTAACCACTAATCTGCCGCCCCCAATGTCACCGCTACTATATTAAATGTATTAATCTCTAAATCTAACCCTAACCCCCCTAAATTAAATATAATTTAAATAAAACAAAATTAAATTACTACAATTAAATAAATTAATCCTATTTAAAACTAAATACTTACCTATAAAATAATCCCTAAGATAGCTACAATATAAATAATAATTACATTGTAGCCATCTTAGGGTTTATTTTTATTTTACAGGCAAGTTTGTATTTATTTTAACTAGGTACAATAGTTATTAAATAGTTATTAACTATTTAATAACTACCTAGCTAAAATAAGTACAAAAGTACCTGTAAAATAAACCCTAACCTAAGTTACAATTACACCTAACACTACACTATAATTAAACTAATTACCTAAACTACCTACAATTAATTACAATAAAATAAAATAAATTACGGGAAAACCCCCACTAAATTACAGAAAATAAAAAAAGAATTACAAGAATTTTAAACTAATTACACCTTATCTAATCCCCCTAATAAAACTACCTACAATTAATTACAATTAAATTAAATAAACTAAATTACGAAAAAAAACCACTAAATTACAGAAAATAAAAAAAGAATTTCAAGAATTTTAAACTAATTACACCTAATCTAATCCCCCTAATAAAATAAAATATACTAAATTACAAATAGCCCTTAAAAGGGCCTTTTGCGGGGCATTGCCCCATAGTAATCAGCTCTTTCATCTGTAAAAAAAATGCAATACCCCCCAACATTAAAACCCACCACCCACACACCCAACCCTACTCTAAAACCCACCCAATCCCCCCTTAAAAAACCTAACACTACCCACTTGAAGATCACCCTACCTTGAGACGTCTTCACCCAGCCGGGCACAAGTGGTCCTCCAGAGGGTCCGAAGTCTTCATCCTATCTGGCCAGAAGAGGACATCCAGACCGGCAGAAGGCTTCATCCAGACGGCTTCTATCTTCATCCTTCCGGAGCGGGTCCATCTTCAAGACATCCGACGCGGAGCATCCTCTTCATCCGACGGCCGACGACTGAATGACTGGTCCTTTAAGTGATGTCATCCAAGATGGCGTCCATTGAATTTCCGATTGGCTGATAGAATCCTATCAGCCAATCGGAATTAAGGTAGGAAAAATCCTATTGGTTGATGCAATCAGCCAATAGGATTGAAGTTCAATCCGATTGGCTGATCCAATCAGCCAATAGGATTGAGCTTGCATTCTATTGGCTGTTCCAATCAGCCAATAGAATGTGAGGTCAATCCTATTGGCTGATTGCATTTTCCTACCTTAATTCCGATTGGCTGATAGGATTCTATCAGCCAATCGGAATTGAAGGGACGCCATCTTGGATGACGTCACTTAAAGGAACCTTCATTCTTCAGTCGCCGTCGGATGGAAGAGGATGCTCTCGCGTCGGATGTCTTCAAGATGGACCCGCTCCGCTCCGGATGGAAGAAGATAGAAGATACCGCCTGGATGAAGTCTTCTGCCGGTCTGGATGTCTTCTTCTAGCCGGATCGGATGAAGACTTCTGCCCCTCTGGACGTCCACTTGTGCCCGGCTGGGTGAAGACGGCTCAAAGTAGGGTGATCTTCAAGGGGGTAGTGTTAGGTTTTTTTAAGGGGGGATTGGGTGGGATTTAGAGTAGGGTTGGGTGTGTGGGTGGTGGGTTTAATGTTGGGGGGTATTGTATTTTTTTTTACAGGTAAAAGAGCTGATTACTTTGGGGCAATGCCCCACAAAAAGCCCTTTTAAGGACTATTTGTAATTTATTAAAGGGTAGGGAATTTTATTATTTTGGGGGGCTTTTTTATTTTATTAGGGGGATTAGATTAGGTGTAATCTTTTTTATTTTCTGTAATTTAATGTTTGGTTTTTTTGTACTTTAGTTTATTTAATTTAATTGTAGTTAATTTTTGGTAATTTATGTAATTAATTTAATGATAGTGTAGTGTTAGGTGTAATTGTAATTTAGGTTAGGATTTATTTCACAGGTAAATGTGTACTTATTTTAACTAGGTAGTTAATAACTATTTAATAACTATTCTACCTAGTTAAAATAAAAACAAAGTTGCCTGTAAAATAAAAATAAATCCTAAAATAGCTACAATGTAACTATTAGTTATAGTGTAGCTATCTTAGGGTTTATTTTACAGGTAAGTATTTAGTTTTAAATAGGAATAATTTAATTAATTATAGTAAATTTATTTAGATGTATTTAAATTATATTTAAGTTAGGGGGGTATTAGGGTTAGACTTAGGTTTAGGGGTTAATAAATTTATTATAGTGTTGGCGGCGGCAGATTAGGGGTTAATACATTTAATATAGTTGCAGCGACGTTGGGGGGGCAGATTAGGGGTTAATAAATATAATGTAGAGTTCGGCGATGTTGGGGGCAGTAGATTAGGGGTTCATAGGGATAATGTAGGTGGTTGCGGTGTCCGGAGCGGCAGATTAGGGGTTAATAATATAATGTAGGTGGCGACGATGTCTGGGGCGGCAGATTAGGGGTTAATAAGTGTAATATTAGGGGTGTTTAGACTCGGGGTTCATGTTAGGGTGTTAGGTGTAGACATAACTTTTCTTTCCCCATAGGTAAAAATGGGGCTGCGTTAGGAGCTGAACGCTGCTTTTTTGCAGGTGTTAGTTTTTTTTTCAGCCAGCTCAGCCCCATTGTTTCCTATGGGGAAATCGTGCACAAGCATGTTTTGCCAGCTTACTGCTACCGTAAGCAACGCTGGTATTGAGGTGAGATGTGGAGCTAAATTTTGCTCAACGCCCACTTTTCTGAGGCTAACGCTGGCTTGAAGAAAACCTGTAATACCAGCGTTGTCTTAAGTGAGCGGTAAGAAAAAAGGCTCGTTAGCACCGCACAGCCTTACCAACAAAAACTCGTAATCTAGCCGAAAGTTATCAAAAAAATTGCATTTTCAACAAAGGATAACTATGATAACAAAAAATTGTTGAAAAAAAATGTGTTATTTGTGGTTTCATAAAACAAAATCTTCAACAAAGGATAACTATAATTTGTTATTTTGTGCTTGCATGAAACAAAATATTTAACAAAGGATAACTATGAAAAATAATAAAATTTTCAACAAAGGCTGACTATAATATAAAAAAAAAATTGTTGAATTAAAATGTGTTGTATGTGCTTACATAAAACAAAATTTTCAACAAAGGATATCGAAATCCCCCCAAAAAACAGTTTAATAAATATTTATAACAATCTTATGATTGTATTGCTCATAAAAATTCTCTTTAAAATTTACATAATATGACCTGTCATTTCTTTTGGTTTGATTGTACTATATTCAATCAAATATAAAAATTAAAAAAATATAAAAAATATAAAATATTGCAAATACAATCAGTCTCAAAGCGCTTGAGAATTCTCCTTTTGCAAAATGGAACCACCTGTATCAGTTGAATCGGAATAGTAACTGAATAACAATGGTTTTAATTAAAAAGTCCAGCACTTAGGATTTTATCCATTTTCATAGAAAGTTTAAAAGTGTCCCTTTAGTATTGTGGTACTTTTAATTCTTTAAAGGGACAGTAAAGTCACAAAAAGTCTCTCATGATTTAAATAGGGCATGCCATTTTAAACAACTTTCCAATTTACTTTTATTACCAATTTTGCTTTGTTCTCTTGGTATTCTTAGTTGAAAGCTAAATCTAGGAGGTTCATGTGCTAATTTCTTAGACCTTGAAGACTGCCTCTAATCGGAAAGCATTTTGATAGTTTTTCACCACTAGAGGGCGTTAGTTCATGTGTTTTATATAGATAACATTGAGCTCCGGCACGTGAAGCTCCTAAGAGCAAGCACTGATTGGCTAAAAATGCATGTCTGTCAAAAGAACTGAAATAAGGAGGCAGTTTGCAGAGGCATAGATACAAGGTAATCACAGAGGTAAAAAGTATATTATTATAAATGTGTTGGTTCTGCAAAATTGGGGAATGGGTAATGAAGGGATTATCTACCTTTTTAAACAACAAAAATTCTGGTGTTTACTGTCCCTTTAAGCTTAAGTCAAGTAGTAGGTGAGGTGTTCTAAAATACCTTTATAGGAGTGTACTTGGAATTCATGTTAAAATTTCATATAAGACTTTGTATACAGCTGATAGCTGTATGGTAGCACACAACGTCCGGACTCTTACACCTCTTGTTAAAGTGCCTACCTTTTGCTTGATGTTGCTCTTTAGTTATTTACTTCTTCCTGATAATATGAACAGAGCTTCAGCACGGGTGTCTGTGGAGTCTCGTAACGTATCCCTAATTGATAAAACGCCTCTCTTTAACTGGTCTGCAGATAATCTTGGGAGATGGAATCTGCCTCTGGGAGGAAAAGTCTTGAATTCAAATTTGTAACCCTGGGATATTATGTCCACAGTAAAGGGATCTGGGACAGCTCGTATCCAGATACGAGAGAACTGAGAAAGTCTGCCCCCCACCTGATCCGATCCCGGATCAGTGGCAAACCCTTCATGCTGATTTGGAATCAGCTGCGGGTTTCTTTGATTGTTTCCTCTTGTTCCAAGACTGATTGGGTTTCCCAGAAGACTTGGATTGTTCCTGCTTAGAAGAAGAAGGGGAAGGCTTTGCTCTGAAGTTACGAAAGGAACTAAAATTACTCTGACGTCCTTTAGGCCTATTCTTCTTATCTTGAGGTAGAAAAGACCCTTTTCCAACCGTAATATCAGAGATATTTCTGCCAAACCGGGGCGAAACAAGGTTTTGCCCTTGTAAGGAATCGCTAGAAGCTTGACTTTAGAGGGAACATCCGCGGACCAGGATTTCAACCACAACGCCCTGCGGGCTAGGACAGCGAAACTAGAAGTTTTAGCTCCTAGTCTAACAACCTGTAAAATGGCATCTGCAATAAAGGAATTGGCCAATTTACGAGCTTTAATCCTATCTTGAATTTCATCCAAGGAAGTCTCTACTTGAAGAGTGGCAATTCACACCGCAGGTTGCCATTGAAGACCTTGATGAACATAAATCTTTTTCAAATAAGCCTCCAGCTTCTTGTCTATTGGATCCTGAAAAGAGCAGCTATCCTCAATAGGAATAGTGGTTCTCTTAGCCAGAGTGGAAATTGCCCCTTCAACTTTGGGTACAGTATACCAAGGGTCTTTAAGGGAGTCCCCAACAGAAAACATTTTCTTAAAAAATGGGAGACGGCAAAAAAGACACCCCTGGTTTCTCCCATTCTTGTGAGATAATCTCCCTAGTACGGACTGGCACAGGAAAAATCTCCGAAGTGGAAGGTTCATCAAAAAAACTATTAAGTTTTCTAGATTTCTTAGGAGTGACAACGACAGGGGTATCTGAGTCATCTAAAGTAGCTAAAACCTCCTTTAACCATACACAAAGGTGTTGAAGCTTAAATCTGATGGCTACCACCTCAGTCTCAGAAGAAGGAATTATACTGTCTGAATCTAAGATTTCACCCTCAAAGTCCAGATGTATCTTCCTCATCAGACTTATGAGAAAGGGCAACTTGGGAAGCAGAACTGAGGACAGGCACCTTACTTTCTGAATTTCTAGATTTCCTCTTGCATTTTCCCTGTAATCTGGGAATGGCAGCTAATGCTGCAGATACCGCAGAAGATACCTGGGCAGCAATTTCAGCTTTTAAATAAACTCCACTAGGAGTTATAGAGGAACCGCAGGGCACTGCATGTGACGCCATTGAGGCTTGGGATGTAGCAGGAGAAAGCTGAGGTATTATTTTAAATTATTATTTAAAAGTGTACCTTTATTTTGCAAGGTTTTCTTGAAACATGAAGAACAAAATTGCATAGGAGCTGCAATTTGTTCATCTAAACATAATAAGCATGAATTCATGAGAGCAGGCTCTTGGTCCATATCAGACATGTTGTGAAACAGTAAATAAACTTGTACAGATAAATGTCAAAGATTTTAATATTAAATTAAAATAAGACAAATTAGGATTGATCCCCAGCTAAAATTATGTGAGAAAAGTTAAGAAAAAACATTTAATATACATCAAATAAACTTCTAAAATACCCCTCAGGCAACCTCACACCTCAATTACTGAGGTGCCTTACTGCTACAAATTAAGACAGCATCACCCAGAAATGGAGAAAAACAACTTTTTCCTCAGAAACGTTATGTAGTAAAGCCGGTCTTGTGACCGCAACTACCAAGCTCAAATTACTGCTGCGACACAGAGATGCACTACTTCCTGGTACACTGAGTACCAGAAATAATAGTTTTTTCAAACCTGACAGTTTAAAAAGTTGCATCGTTTTATTTAAAGCAAAGGGGAAATGAATAAGATGCTGAAATAGAAAATTCAGCTTTACTTTTAGTTTAAACTTGTATTGTTTTATCAAGTAAATATGTGTCAGAAAATAAAACCTAATAAAAACACTTTCCCCTTTCTTTTTAAATTTTTTTAAATGTTAGTCTCATACATGCTACAGTGCCTGCTTCATTCACCAGTGTAACCCATACAACAGGATTATCTATGTCCCAATAAAAAAGCAGTGTCTTTTAATTTATTAAGTGCATGGTCTCCCCAACTGGAAAAAAAGCACTTGCCTGCTCAACTGTCCAACATGTAGACAGTTACAAAGTATGAGAAGACACAGTTCCTCACAGAGACCTTTGAAAAAGAAAGAACAGAGTAGCCAACTCTGGCTTTCTAAACAAGGGCAGCAATTGTTAGGAAAACGCAGTAAGTATCTCTTTACAAGTTCCTAACTGCTTTAAAGCCACCACTACCCGACTGCAAGGAATGACGTGGAATACGACTATACCCCAAAACTTGCTTGTAGATTAAATCAACATTTTTCTTCCGACACCTAAACTTCATCTCCTCCATGCACCGAAGGCAAAGAAAATGACTGGGTGTTGTGGGTAAGGGAATGATACTTAGCAGTTTAACTGTGGTGCTCTTTGCCTCATCCTGCTGGCCAGGAGTGATATTCCCAACAGTAATTACTCAAGCCGTGGACTCACTATATCTTAGGAAAGAAATTTGTATTTTTAACACAAATTGTCATATCTGCTGTCCCTTTAAGAGGCAGATATCCTCTTTCTGGAAACTCTATATAAGGAGGGACTTAGACCTCAACCAATTGCTTGATAATTGCAAGTGTGTAGTATCTAACATTCACACAGTAACTCCGTAGATACTAAACTCCTAATTTTGAAGCCTTTGATTTCTATCCATATTTGGAACTTTTCCTTCCAACACCTTCACATTAAATGTTCTAAGGATCAAGAGCTCTTATAAAAAACCTGCTTATTCAAATCTCCATATCAAAAGGAGAACGCTGACTATAATCTCTCCACAACCTGTGTACTGCGGATCCGTTCCCAGCACGCTGACGTCAACCCCAGTCAGACACAGGACGCTGTAAGCACTAGACGCTGAACTCACTGAAAGCAAATTGTTACCAGCGTGTGCAGATTGAAGACATTGTTTCTCTGAGAAACAAAGTAACTATTCCGGACTTAAGAACTCAAGACCTCCTAAGTTAAAAGCGCAAGTATATCTATATCTAATTGTTACATTTTATGAACTGTTTGCCTATTTGCTGCTTTTACTAAACTGTCTGAGCACAAGCCTAACTGCCTAATCTAACACGCTCTCATAAGACCTGTATTAAACCAACTAATACCCCTCAAATTACTATACTACTGCATTTTGACAAGAGACTGTCAGCTTATTATTACTAGAAGAGGAAAGTCAAATCACACTAAATCATATATTCTCTAAATTCATTCATATACAAATTGATTATCCTTTGTTCTATGGTATCCTTGTAAATAACAATTGTTTACTTAGGACACCAATCGAATTACTATAAGGTATCAGACTCACATTACAATTGAGTTCTGCTTATATAGGATTATCTACATTAATAACTTAAGGCTATATATATTTAGGGATATTGCAGAATTATCAAGCCTCAAAAAAATAATTTAAATGGATCCAACCCAAATGGCAACTGAAATAAGCACTCTTAACCAGAAGGTGGAGTTGCTTGCACAGGGTTTTTAATGAATTACAAACTGAGAACAATACTCTCAAATGACTAATGAATGATTACTTTACTCCCAAAGCAACAGATCATCCCGAACCCCAAATCAACCCTCCTCAACCGTTTTCAGGGGTTTGTGCAAAATACTGTGAGTTTAAAAATTCATGCTTACTATTATATAGCATGAAACCCAAAACATACTGTACAGAGCGTATCAAGGTCTGTACAACTATATCGTATCTGACTGGGGAACCCAGAGCCTGGGCTGACAGGTTCTTTGAATCTGGAGATCCAATACTGGATTCATTGGATAATTTCTTTACAGCCATGTCCTCCCTTTATGAGGATACCAACAAACAAAGCACCGCTGAGCAAAACTTAAGGTCTCTGAAACAAGGCAAAAGAGCCGTGGAAGACTATATAGCTGAATTCCAGCTCTGGGCGACAGACTCACAATGGAAGCATTGATAAAGATTTGCATCTCAATGGACCGCCGTTACAGAGAAAGGAAGCTGGAGAGACAACACCCTGATTCCTACAGCAAGAAATATTATCCCACACATGTTGATAAACCCAGCACATCTGCTATAGCTATGGAAATTGGAACCCTCAAGGGTCCTTTATCTCAAGAAGAGAAATCACGATGACGCTTAGCGAATTTATGCATGTATTGTGCTAGTAAGGACCATACTGTATCCACATGTCCTTTGCTAAGCCGTCAAAAGAGGGGTAAGACTTACCCCATATCTATTAAACCCTCCCCCAAACCAAACACCCATCTAACTATATCTTATGTCTTTACAGTGGGACCAACACCTCTACCAGAGCGAGGCTATGATTGACTCCGGAGCTTTTGGAATGTTCATAGACCAGAAAATCGTTACTGTAAATAAAATACCTTGTGTGATGAAAGATAGTCCTGTCTATGTCAAAGTTATTGATGGTTCAAACTTTTTAAAAGGTCCCATTACACACCATACAATCCCTCTCCTTACAACAACACTAACAGGTCATAAAGAATACATTTCATACAATATCATTCCTGGATCCATACATCCTGTTATACTGGGCTACCCATGGCTACAAAAACACAACCCTAGAATTGATTGGTCACAGAATAATATCAGTCTAGATTCCCCATATTGCTTATCTACTTGTTTCCCTTACGTAGAAATCAATCATACTGAACCTGTCTTACCCCAAGAATACTCAGAATTTGCAGACGTATTTAATTTAAAAGATGCTGAGAATCTACCACCGCATAGGCCGTATGACTGCCATATTGATACAAAACCAGGTGCAGTCATTCCATTTGGTAGAATCTTCCCTTTATCCCAAAAAGAGTTACAATTTTTGAGAGAGTATTTAGATGAAAACTTACGTAAGGGCTTCATTTCACCTAGTACTTCATCAGCGGCAGCAGGCATATTCTTCGTCACTAATAAAGATGGCACACGTAGACCCATAATTGATTATAGAGCTCTCAACTCCATAACTATTAAGAACAGATACCCCCTTCCGCTCATCCCTGAGCTTCTTGAAAGGCTAAGTGATGCCAAGATATTCACCAAACTAGATCTTAAGGGTGCTTATAATCTTATAAGGATGAAGAGTGTGGATGAATGGAAAACGGCTTTTAGAACCCGATATGGGTTATTTCAATATAATGTCATGTCCTTCGGCCTTACAAATGCAACAGCCACATTCCAATATTTTATAAATGATATATTCAAAGACCTTATGGATGTGTGCGTAGTCATTTATTTAGATGACATTTTAATCTATTCTCAAAATGTATCAGATCACATTAAACATGTGAGATGGGTTCTTGCCAGGTTATGTAAACATCAACTCTATGCCAAGATGGAGAAGTGTTGTTTCCACGTAAATACTTTAACATTTCTGGGTTACATAATTGCACCCAATGGAATAAATATGGATCCTGAGAAAGTATCTGCCATACTAAATTGGACAAAACCCACATCTGTAAAATCTTTACAAAGATTTCTTGGGTTTGCAAACTTCTACAGAAGATTCATAAAAAATTTCTCCACAATTGTTAAACCTCTAACCAGATTAACTGGTAAACAAAGATTTCTTTGGAGTAATGAAGCTCAAGAGACATTCCATCTACTTAAAGAGAAATTCTCTTCAGCCCCAATATTACAGCTTCCACATCCTGACTATCAATATACCCTAGAAGTGGATGCTTCCAACACAGGAATTGGAGCCGTATTGTCTCAACAAAGCCTGACCAATCCAACACTTCATCCAATAGCGTTTTACTCCAGAACACTCGCACAAGCTGAACAAAACTACTCCGTGGGAGATAAAGAATTGCTTGCAATAAAATGTGCTCTGGAACATTGGAGGCATTTACTTGAGGGTACCCCTAAACCCTTCTATATATTCACAGACCACAAAAACCTGCAGTATCTAAAAAACAACAAGACTCTGTCATCCAGACAGGTCCGTTGGGCTTTGTTCATGGACAGGTTCGATTTTCTTATCACCTATAGACACGGATCAAAGAATGTAAAGGCAGATGCCCTCTCCCGATCACTTGAACCTATCATCGAAGAACAGGAGAAAAAACATCTCATCCCACCACATAAAATTGTCGCTTCAGCTACAACATTCTTATCAGAGATAACAATAGCTTTACAGTCTGACAAGGACATACCATCTTGTTGTGAAAAAGATCCTAAGACTGGAACATATTCCTATAAAGGAAAGACTTATATACCCCCATCTCTAAGGGAAGAACTCTTCAAACATTTCCATGACTCTCCGATAAGTGGACACCCTGGTATCATAAAAACTAAGGAGCTTCTCAACAGATCCTTTTGGTGGCCGCTTTTAAGCCAAGACGTAGACACCTATGTGAATAAATGTGACACTTGTGCCAGAAACAAAAAAGAACACCATAAACCATTTGGTCTTTTGTGTCCATTACCCATTCCTGAAGTCCCTTGGAGTATGATAGCCATGGACTTTATAGTAGATCTACCACCTTCTAATAATTACACAACCATCTTAGTTGTGATAGATCATCTCACCAAGTTATCTCACTTCATACCTCTAAAATCTTTACCAACAGCTATTACCACAGCAAAGGTATTTGTTTCACATATTGTTAAGCTTCATGGCTTACCAGATTCTATTGTGTCCGACCGTGGAACGCAATTCACGTCTAACTTCTGGAAGGAACTATGTAGAATCTTACAGATATCCTCTTATCTCTCTACTGCTTTCCACCCTCAATCCAATGGTTTGACGGAACGTACCAACTAAACTCTGGAGCAGTATCTCCGATGCTACATCTCACACCTCCAGGACGATTGGGTGGATTGGTTACCTCTCGCAGAATTTGCATACAATAACTCATTGAATTCATCCACCAAAATGTCCCCTTTCTATGCTACATATGGTTATCATCCGAAAACTCTACCTGGAAGAGATCTTGTAACAAATAATCCGTCAGTATCTGACTTCACTCAGAACATCAAAGTTTCACTACACCTCCTAAAAAAGCATCAAGAAGAAGCCAAGTCTACAGAGAAAAGATACTATGATCCGAAAAGATGTACACCACCAGTTTTTAAAATTGGGGATCATGTCCTACTCTCCACAAAGAATCTCAGATTAACTGTTCCATGTAAGAAATTGGCCAATCAATTCATTGGTCCATATCCTATCAAAATGATTATTAACTCAAACGCTATTGTACTAAAGCTCCCATCCGATCTCAGGATACATCCCTCCTTCCACGTCTCTCTCTTGAAGCTATACCGTGGTCATAAGAAGGACCAAACAAAGGACACAGACGCTACCTCCGTAGTAGAACCTGACCAGTTTGAATACGAAGTAGAAAAAATCCTTGACTCCCGTCGCAGATGGAAAAGAGTGGAATACTTAGTCCATTGGAAGGGGTGTGGATCTTCATGCTCCACAACTTCTCTCGGAATTTCATGCCAGATATCCTACCAAACCAGGTACGCTGTGTCGGAGGGAGGCGTCCTGACTGGGGGGATCTGTCATATCTGCTGTCCCTTTAAGAGGCAGATATCCTCTTTCTGGAAACTCTATATAAGGAGGGACTTAGACCTCAACCAATTGCTTGATAATTGCAAGTGTGTAGTATCTAACGTTCACACAGTAACTTCGTAGATACTAAACTCCTAATTTTGAAGCCTTTGATTTCTATCCATATTTGGAACTTTTCCTTCCAACACTTTCACATTAAATGTTCTAAGGATCAAGAGCTCTTATAAAAAACCTGCTTATTCAAATCTCCAAAGGAGAACGCTGACTATAATCTCTCCACAACCTGTGTACTGCGGATCCGTTCCCAGCACGCTGACGTCATCCCCAGTCAGACACAGGACGCTGTAAGCACAAGACGCTGAACTGACTGAAAGCAAATTGTTACCAGCATGTGCAGATTGAAGACATCATTTCTCTGAGAAACAAAGTAACTATTCCGGACTTAAGAACTCAAGACCTCCTAAGTTAAAAGCGCAAGTATATCTATATCTAATTGTTACATTCTTTGAACTGTTTGCCTATTTGCTGCTTTTACTAAACTGTCTGAGCACAAGCCTAACTGCCTAATCTAACACACTCTCATAAAACCTGTATTAAACCAACTAATACCCCTTAAATTACTATACTACTGCATTTTGACAAGAGACTGTCAGCTTATTATTACTAGAAGGGGAAAGTCAAATCACACTAAATCATATATTCTCTAAATTCATTCATATACAAATTGATTATCCTTTGTTCTATGGTATCCTTGTAAATAACAATTGTTTACTTAGGACACCAATCGAATTACTATATAGATAAACTCACCACTGTTACTCCTATAAGGTATCAGACTCACATTACAATTGAGTTCTGCTTATATAGGATTATCTACATTCATAACTTAAGGCTATATATATTTAAGGATATTGCACAAATGAACATCCTTGTTACAGTAATTAGTTTTTAATAACCAAACTCCACCCCCATTTGCTTTATTTGGATGAGCCAATCTGGGCTCTAGTCTACAGACAACAAGGCTAGCCACTGTCACTGTTGTTTTGCAGTTGTTATCTGATAAATCCAATTAGGGAGAGATATGTAGCAGAGTTAACATTGAGAAGTCAGCAGGGTGAATTTCAAGTTCTGAGAATTAGAAATTGCTTAATTTTAAGAGCTAAATCACATGAAAATAACTCTGCTACTTTCCCCTTTTGTCCTTTATGTGGAAGTATTTTAATTCAACAGCAAAAAATTAAAATGGACAGTAAAGTTGAGCGTAAATCGATTGGGTAGAGTAGGCCATTTTAAACTTTGCAATTTGCTTCTGTTATCAATCTAGCATTGTTCTCTTGGTATACTTTGTTAAAGAGTAATTGGAGAGCTCAGGAGCGTGCAATATTATACATAGTTGCAAACACTGATTCCATAGAATAATATAGACGTGCACCTCCTAAGCTCCTACCAGCATACCTGGATTTACTATTCAGCAGAGGATTCAAGACAACAAAGCACATTATATAATAGAAAGAAACTTGAAAGTTGTGTCACATTGTATGCTCTATCTGAATCACGAAAGCTTAGTTTTGACTTCACTGTCCTGACAAGTTGAGTTCCTAATCGAACTTTAAAAAGCATGGAAATTCCAAAATTAAATTCCCCAATCAAATATTATAATATGGAATTATCTGGGGTTAAGGAGTTTAATTTTAGAATTTCCATGCTTTTTAATGTGTTACTGGGAAATTAAATTCTGGTATTGATGTAAGATTTTTTTCATTGAATTTTGTTTTTTTGTTTTGTTTTAAAAAGAGCTTTATTGACAAAACTTAGATTATACATCGTTTAATAAACAGTACAAATATAAATAGTTTCAAGTATGAACATGAAATGCCGGGGGGCATTAGCTGAAGTCACTTAGGAACTCTTGTCCAACTTTAAAAGAATATTCAGTAAGCAAGGTGCGTTAAAGTCTCCAACATGGACAGTGGTGTATGGCCTGTTTTGAAGCCCATTGTGGAAAGCTCTTTGGGTTTTTAGTTTTACCAGGTCCATAGATAATATAAAACAGTAAGTAAAACAATAATAACATGAAATATTCTAATAGTAGAACATAAAGGGCTAGATTACAAGTGGAACGCTAATTTATTTGCCCTTTTGCGGGCGCGCGATAAATAACCAGCCATTACAAGTGGCGGGTTATTGCTACTCGCGGTAGCAATTGGCACCCAGAAATTTTTTCATTTTTAAGCAGACATCTGACCTCTGGTTAATTGTGCAAAGTGAAACAACAGGCTCGCGGGAGCATTAACCAGCCACTTGTAATGGCTGGTTATTTAACGTGCACCCGTAATTGGGCAAATTTGCCCCTTTACGCCTACATGTTAAGATAGTGCTCCACTTGTAATCTAGCCCACTATCTTCAAAGCTACAATACCATATAGAATAGTATCTTAAACTATAAGTCCTATAATACCCGGTTGCCAAATGCTGTTACTGAGCTTGCCTTCATTAATTTTTACAGCTGTTTGCTTCTTCTGAGCATTCTCAAAATGTATTAAAATAATAGACTTTTTTGAATAGTCAATAACTCCAAAAATACTCAATCTTTTTTTTTTTCTAGTCTGTGAGGGTGCCCACAAGACTGGGAAGTTTCAATGATTTATTTATTTTACGCAATCCAAAATTACAAGCACCTGAAAAGCAGGATTTATCTTTGAACAGCCTAACCAACTTAAAGGGTCATGAAACCCAAACATTTTCTTTCATTATTCAGATACAGAATACAATTTTAAACAACTTTCTAATTTACTTCTATTATCTAATTTGTTTCATTCCCTTGGTATCATTTGTTGAAAGAGCAGCAATGCACTACTGGTTTCTAACTTAACACATGAGTGAGCCAATGACATTCGGTATATATATGCAGCAACCAATCAGCAACTAGCACCTAGATTCTTTGCTGCTCCTGAGCTTGCCTAGATAAACCTTTCAGCAAAGGATAACAATAGAATGAAGCAAATTAAATAATAGAAGTAAATTGGAAAGTTGTTTAAAATTGTATTCTCTATCTGAATCACAAAAGAAATATTTTGGGTTTCATGTCCTTTAAGTTATAGCTGCACAAATACTGTGTATTCTTGAGTTCAGATAATGGGGTCGATTTGTTAACGGCCGAATGCATCTTTATGCATCTGTTTCCATGCAAACCTTCAGGCTCGCCGGAAACAGGAGTTATGAAGCAGCCCGATTATATACAATCGGGTTTATTGACACCCCCTGCTAACGGCCGCAAATCTGCAAGGGGCGGCATTGCAAAAGCAGTTCACCAGAACTGCTTGTGCAATGATAAATGCCGACAGCGTATGCTGTCGGCATTTATTGATGTGCGGCGGACATGATCCACTACAGCGGATCATGTCTGTTGCACTTTGATTAATCGGCCCCATAGAACGGACGTCGATAATGTATTTGCTAATTAAGGTTCAACAATCAAAGGTACAGTGAATCATGGGAAGTCCATCTGTATAGAATATTATTTCTAATAGTTATTTTCTTTCTTTTTTTTTACTGACAAATAATGGGTCATCACAGTATATTAGAATTAAAATAATTACGTAAAAAGTCTGGTTTATGATTTCATAAAAGTTCTACAGATTAATACAAAGCCTCTTTGCTCATTCTGCCCAAAGTTACAAGTCCTCCTGCCTGCACAAAGAGTGAAATTACTATCAAAGCAGAAAGTATTGCAAGTACAAGTTGCCTAGTATTGATTTTGACAAGACATCTGTGTTGTTGAACTTTTAAGAACTGGAATTTCTTAGTTTGCCTGTAATATCCTTCTGAAGCATCATACATTTCCATTGATGTTCGGATGTCATTTTTCTAACATATTAAACAAAATGTTGTTCTTTGAAAATACTCATTCTGTTAAATGTCTGTTTATTTCATGTTTTTCTTTTTTTTTACCTGGCAGGTAGGTGATCAAATCATTGAAATTAACGGGGAAAGCACAAGAGATATGACACATGCCAGAGCGATAGAGCTAATTAAATCCGGAGGCAGGAGAGTAAAATTATTACTGAAACGTGGAACAGGACAGGTTCCGGAATACGGTGGGTTTTCATTTTTTAATGTCTTATATAAAAATATTATTAATTAATGTTTAGTCTCTGTTAATTGATATAATTAATATATCCTAATAACATCTAGGGTCATCCAAAGGATAATGAAGTAAATCCTTAACTTAATATTAGCCTCTCTGAGTGTGACAGCAGAAATTCTGCAATTTGTACCATAGCACAGAAGATGTCTTTGTAGTACCATTTCTCTGTATTTGGTAATACAAATGTAATCTATTTAGTCTCACTATATGTTGAAAATTAGCAACAAAAGCCTGCAACATTGAGATATTAAAGATATTATGCTTAAAAGCTTAAATGTGGACCCCAGCTGCTACTGTAATATAGAAAAAGTCAGTGAAATCCAATGTTCAATAATTATTAAAATAGCTAAATAGTTTCTTCCATTTGAGAACAGAGATTTTGTACTCATAGGGACTTAAGAATAAATGTCGATGTGATGTAGAGCAAATTGCTCTATTGTTCCTATAATTGACTGCCGTTAAGTAGGAATAAGCATATGGTTGCAGTATGTATCCTTCTACTTTCTATTACAAAACAAAACTATGTGTTGCTTTGGATTGTCAGGAAGGTAGATAAGTGATCAGACTGATACACCCTATTAGATAGAAAAAATGTGTATTACTCAAAAATTTTCTCCCCTTTAATTTGTTCCCAATGATACACTTTACCTGCTGGAGTGTATTAAATTGTTTACAAGTATTTCCATTAACCTTATTTTGGCATTTAAATTAGTTTATTTAACCTGTGGTATCCCCACCCATCCTAAAAGTGTTTGGCCATGAGGCCAAGCTGTATTAACACAGCCAGTAGAAGAGATTACACTCCCAGTGGGTTATAGAAGAGATAAGGTAATAAAATGTTCATTTTCCATTGTTCTCTATAAGTATTGGTGATTGGTTTATGGACAGATATAAGATAAAGAAGCATGTATATGTACACAATGTGATAAAGTAATGAGATCTGATTATACCTACAAGCTCAACCCATTTTATTAGGTTGTGGCTTCAAAACACAAAATCAGCTAATTCATATACACAAATAAGCCTTAAAAAAGCAAATCTCATACATTTTATACTTTGCAGCTGGTAAAAAAAAGTAATTAGAAACACATTAAGGGAAAACTATTTTATAGTATACTGTCCCTTTAACTGGCACTGTGCGAGTTAAAGTGGGATTGGGCTAATAAAGATCCCTATATAGGATACCTAAATTAGGTGCGCCCTACCTCCAATGATTACTGATATCAATTACAAAAAGAAAAGGAAAAAGGAATGGAGGTTTAAGGGGCACTAAAATATATACCTTTATTTAATTTAATTTAAAATCCAGGTTTGGGAAATAATTTAGATTCTCAACCAGTGAGGTATTTCAGAGATAAATTAAATAAATTTGATCAAAAATACTGCAGTTGTGAGTATAAGGGTTAAACTAATCCCCTATATATGCTCCACTGCAGAATGGGAATACAAATATTCATGTACTTAAACCAGTTAGCTCCCAGTGATACGTATTCCATGAACATGAATATTTGTATTCCCATTCTGCAGTGGAGCATATATAGGGGATTAGTTTAACCCTTATACTCACAACTGCAGTATTTTTTTTATCAAATTTATTTAATTTATCTCTGAAATACAGTCTATTAGATAAAATATAATTATTAATGGACCGTTAAACTCTGTAGTTTGGTATCATAATCTAAAAGTGCATGATTTAAGAAATGAAAAGCTCTAACCACAGCTTCTAATAGTGAAAAACGTGCTGAGTTTAACATATTTTATTGCATAATATGTTTCCTCTACTCAATCATGCGGGGTTTGCAAACCAATAAAAACCCTATTTATTTAAACATACTATCTATGAGCAAATCAGGGTAAAACACCAAATATGATCTTTAAATTACCAGCTGCAATCTAATTATAGCTTTAGAATACCTTTAATTAAAACATTAAAAATATAGAGCAATCATATACATCACCAAATAAACCAATTTGCAGTTCAGCTTTATCAGATAAATCCAGTTCACCTCATATGAGAGAAGTATTGCAATTATGGATAAAGAAAGTTAGACCCAGGCTTGCTTTATAGAGACTGTGTTTCAAAAGGCAGCAATTCTGAGTCAGTAAAAATTCCAGCAAAAGACCAAAGAGTTTATCAAGTGATAACCCCACCTCTATTTTGTAATCATTGGTGAACGTTTTGGATACGCGATTACTGAAGTTTGTCCCTTTGATAGGCCATTAACGGAGCTTGTCCCATATTGGCTTACTTGGAATACATGTGGTCATCCGACACTACAATCTCCGTTTGTTGCATTTCTCACATAGCCCACCAGAGGGTATCAGAAAACTAGAAATGCAGTCTCATTATCAATATTGCTAAGTCTAGTATCTAACCTTTAAAATGTTTATTAAATATACTTTAATTTCCAGTATCAGCAAATAATGTGTACAATATGTATGGGACCATATAATACTATTTACCCTGAGTATTTTCATACTAAACATGAGTATATCTCTAGTACCATATTATGAAGAAATTCCTATACATTTAAATATTTTAGAAGATGTATTAAAATCACATTTTTATGAGGGGACGTAAAAGGACTATAATACTTTCAGTATGAATTTAATTAATATATCAATTCATATTCTGATATAACATTGTTTTGAATGCATGAAAACACAAATATGATATACTTCATTAGACCATTCACTGGTTTCTCACAGGTCTGGAATTAAAAAAACAATGTTGTTATTCTGAAGTAAGTTGGTTAAACACTTAAAATAGACAGTTATATATTCACTTTAGATTTAAAGGTATCTTACGCGTTAGACACATCTCCCCTGATCCATAAATATACATTTATTTACACAGTCTGAGTCTAAAACAAATATTAGAGAGTTATACAGTTCATATAGATGAATTTCTAACTTCTCTTTACTATTTCACGGTGATGTGATGACTGAACTCCATGGATTTGAACTCAGCATGGGACAATTTAACACCCAGATGATATGAGCCACATCTTTCAAGAACGTTTGTATATTCCACTATCCTTAAAGACGGACTGTCCAATCCTCCAGATAGGAAAACTCTTTATACAGGCTTCCTTTGAAGCCAGGATAATTGGGATATCCTGGCTTGTGATATTTATCTGGTCACAGCAGGAATTCTGTGCATTGAATGTAGAGTGGTTTTTGGGGCTGAAAATTCTAATTTTAGAATTTAACTTACATTAGCCAGTTTCATCTACAAATTAATTAATTTACCTTATTATATATTATATATTATTATATATTTTGCCCGAAAACGTTCACTGATTTGTTGTACTAAGTAAGATTTGATGAAATACCAGCGAGTGCCTGCTTTTTGAAAAGGATTTGTTTACATGTGGATTTGGTGGGCACCCTGGGAGTTGCTGCATTGAGGGAGTGCTGGGTTCTTCTGTAGGACTATATATATATATATATATATATATATATATATATATATATATATATAATCTAATGCCACTCAGCAATAGCCTGACAATGCATTCAATTTATTTTTTTCAAATTCACCCATTATGTCAATTTATTGGAAGTCTGCAAAGAAATCTTGCAATTGCAAGACTTTTACTGTCCCTTTAACACCATTCTGCTGCATAATGTCAATCTGCAGGCATGTCTTTTAGCTTGAGCACAATGTGCAAAGATTCTCGGCACCTTAAAGAAGTGAAAAAAAATTAATAGGATTTTCTGCACCAAAATATAGTTGATTGTTAAATATCAACTAATATAATTGAGTTAATGGGATGCCATAGATGTGTGCTTTAACCCTTTGTATGAGTGAGACACATTATCACCATATGCACAATGCCTACAGTGTGAACAACGACCACGTGCCATCATCATGGCCCCCACTGTACTTAAGGGCAGTAACGAGGTGACCAAGCTGTTCAGCATTGCCAGGGAAATCCAGGGATCATGGTGAAGTTACTACTCCTGTGGTTGATGACAACACCAAGCACTGGAAACCTCGAAGTTCTGGGCTTCTGCAGAAAGCAGAATGGACCTTGATTTGGGGAATTATACAAATTCCTCAATTTCAGCTCTCTTAAGTCCTAGAAATCCCTAAGACGCATTATTTGAAAGGGGATATAAAGTGTAAGCAGATATTTTTTTTAAATTAAGTAAAAAAGACACTTTTTTAATGAGGGAGTAGCACCGCTAATAATAGACAGTCAAAAATGCCTAGAGACCCCAAAGACCACTTTTTTTAAAGTCCAGAAGGCTTTCTTTAAAATAATGCCCCTATATAGGTTTTCATAGCCAGGTGATTACTATAGTAATGTACATTTATTTGAGAATTTGGAAAAAAAAATCATACACTGTTGTTCACAACAGCGTCGTATAGTTTAAATCTGCTGGGTCTACTACAAATAATATACATAATATGTGTAGGTTTCTCACTGGATAATTACTTCCAGTAGTGCTTAAAGTAAAAACGTATGGCAAGATTACAAGTGGCACTCCTACTTTTGCAGTTAAGTGATATTGTTTTTTTTGCATGTGTCGGAAATAGCGCTCATTTTACCATTTGAAAACACAATCAAGATTTGCTCTGGTTGGGTTAGTGTGACTGAAAAACTTGCGTAAAGGGTAGTGATTTAAAAAGGTTGCATTAAACACAACATAAATATATTTAAATGTACGGTTAAGAAGTGGTGAACTAATCACTCTAATACTGATAGGGGGCTCTACAATATGGAGGTAAATCTTACAGGTGTGACCACCTATATAACCAAATTATTTAAAATTGAGATATCGATGTTAAATCTCCACAATACCAATACCAAAAGCAAGAGTCGCACATACATTTCAGAACAATCTATAGTCTCTATGTAGTTAATCTCTTTATATGTATAAGACAAAAAAACTGTGGCTGCTCTCTGGAAAAAGCTCATCTGAATCAGATGTGTTCCTGAAGAGAGGAAGAAATACAGAGTCGCCACTAAGTGTAATATCACCAAGCAGGGTAAGATCAACAGTACAAATATTGTGTATTATGTGTAAACTCACATTTGGTGAAGCACACTTTAGTGCAATTGAAGCAGACCGAGACTTCTGAGCCATTCGGCTAACTCCGACCTCCGGTATCTCCAACAGATGGAGGGGGGCGATTCTGTGTCCTCACAGCCTTGGTGCAAAGCTTTGCATCCAACAGCCGCTTCTACTACTTATTGTCAACAAATGCCCAATAGTAAATATGCAGATTTAAGGTTCAAAGGACCTTCCAAGGACCAAAGACGATAGCGGTAGTATGTTTAAAACAAATTTAATTTAAAAACATATTAAAAACAGTGACGCGTTTCTTGGTGTGCAACGCCGTTTCCTCAGACTGTATATTACTGAACTACTGCTACCTATTTAAAAAAAACAACAACCAATCAATGAACACCCATTTGTTCATTCACACGCCTCCTGTGATGTCACACAGGTGAATAGCGTGCAACGAATTCCACAATAATATCCCCTCCTCCTTTTACAACTATTATTAATCAACATAGAGGGCACATTGAAACTCACATTGTAGCATTATTGTTTACAAAGTATCAATATTCCCATAGATATATTTAAATATAATTTACACATAATATACATTTCTATGTATAATATAGTATCACATTAGCCAAAACACATTTTATCAAACTCCATAACATCTCCAATTTCTAGGTTATTTGCTCCATTGTGCACTTTTCACATCTATTAACTGATTGCTAGTTTTTATTCAATTAGCACTTACTCAAGATAGTACATCTAGATACAAATTACAACCATTTTCTTATACTGACTTGATATAGAGAATTTAGAAAGTACTTGTGCATAAACTCCTATAACTTTAAAGGTACCTCAATCTATTTCTTGCAGTATAGAAAAATCTTTCTGGGTCTAAACGGAAGTGTCATTTTTACATATACTTAAATTGTGCACAAAAACAAAAAATAATAAGTCACTCTTTTCGAGTGATAAAATTATATCCTCACAAGTGTAAGTGTTTAATACTAAAAAAACTAATAATATGTATGTTCCCAGTTTTCTCTCTCATATTTTTATTTTAAAGCTGGTATAATTATTAGTTGATATAAACTAAATTATTAGTTGATATAAACATCTGATAAAAAATAATTTAAAACATTTTTTATGAAAAAGTTAAAGGCTCAAAGATATATGGTATAAGGTATTTGACAAAAAAGGGCACTAACATAGTTATACATACCTAGACATGTCTTAATATGTCTATTTATTTATGTATATATTATTATTATTATACTTTATTTATAAAGCACCAAAATATTCTGCAGCGCTGTTTATGGGTACAATTCATTTAAATAAAACAATAATACAAAACTTGTAAGAGACAAGACAAAATTTGACAAACAAATACAGTAGTAACTGAGGACCCCATTCCCAAGGGAATTTACAATGTAGAAGGATAAGAGAGTGAGAAACAGGAGGTTAGGACTGCAAGGGTGAGAATGATGTTAATACAGAGTTAGATAAGGGCACTTATTAGTTAAGAGTAATTCATTTGTTAATGAGTTGGGTGGTAGGCTTCCCTGAACAAAAATGTCTTAAATTAAAATTTAAAAAAGTTCTTGCTATTGGCTGATTCAAATAAGCCAATAGGTATTGACTGATTTGAAATCAGCCAATCAGAATTAAGTGGTACCCCTATATATTGGGGTTCCGCACTTCTGGGATTTCAGTGTGCGGCGGCAAAAGGTCCCCAGGCACCTGAAGCCTGGATGAAGAGAGCCCTGGCGTTGAAGAAGATTGTGGAGCGGAGGCAGCGAAAAAGGCAGCTGAAGTCTACCTCTGCCATCGTAAAGATGTGTCCCCTGTGCTTGGACCTTGGGTGAAGAGGGCCTAACATTGGATCAAGATGAGCCGGAGTCCCATCAACTGTGAGTAGAACGTTTGGGGTTAGTTAGGGTTTTTTTGGGGTGAATTCTTTATTGTTAAGAAAAGGGTTTGTTATTTTTAAGTTTATTTTGTAGGCTAGGTTTTACAGTTAGAGTTTGTTATTTTGGGGGGTGGGTGTTACTGTAATGTAGGTAGGGGTTTTTGTATATTATTTTTGCAAAAGAGCAAAGATCACTTTAGGGCAATGTCATGCAAAAGGCCCTTTTAAGGGCTTTTGGAATTTATTTTAGTGTTAGGGTTTTTAGTTTTTTTACAGGGCATTTAGTTTAGTGTTAGGTATCATTATTTTTTATTTTGGATAGCAGAGTTTTGTTTTTGTTTTTGTTTGTAATTTAGCTTTTTACAATTTTTTGTAACAGCTTTTTTTGTAAATTAGTGGGGTTAGTTTAGATGGGGGTTAGGTGTTAAGTAGAGTAGGGTTAGATTGCATTTGGATTTCTGCAGATTTTTTTTTTTTATATTTGTAACTTAGGGGGTTTAGTTTAGAGGGAGGTTAAGTGTTAGTTTGCGTTTGATGTTTATGGTGGCATAGGTGTTTATAGTTAGCGACATAGGGGTCAATAGTTGATTGCAGTGGATATATGGTGGCATAAGGTTTAATAGTTGATTGTGGTGGGTATATGGCGGCATAGGGATTAATAGATAGACACTTGTGGTTAATAGAGAGATACTTATGGTGGGTATGTGGCGGTTAATAGATAGATACTTATGTGGGTATGTGGCAGTTTAGAGATTAATAGCAACTTGCGGTGGGTATGTGGTAGTTTAGATGTTTATTAGTGTAGTGTAAATTTGCGATCGTGGGGTACTTCGGTTTAGAGGTATTAGGATTAGTGGTTAGGCAGATGGCAGTTTTATTCTAGGGATTCTTTTACTATACATCACCAATATGGTCGGCGATGCTGGGTGTTGTCTAAGCCAGAATTGCAGACCAGTGGCATAAATAGTAAGAAGCAGAAGCAGCTCCACAAGAAAGTAACAAAGTATTTTCTCAAGAAAGGTAAATGCCCAGACAGCTAATTACTGAGGATAAGGGGAGTGTAATTCATTACTATCCTGCCTAAATATAAAATGTAATAATAAAAACAATAGTTATTATTAATTAATATTAGTTAATAATAGTAACACGCATTTTATCTAAGTTACTCTCTGCAATACTGAGCTATTTAAACTGATACTAACAGTTACACAGACTGCTATTAAGCACAGTATATCTTATGTATGAATGTTTTAAGAGGGTAATAACGATTACCCACAACAAAGTTTTATTGCTCAGAAACACAATAAAAATAAGATCAACATCAGATTACTTTATAAGTAATAACTGTAGTGTATTTATAGCAATATAAGAGGTACACTAAGCTGGAGATGATTAAATCATATGGATCATAATAAACAATGCATGCTTATTTATTAATCTAACCTGACAAATTTAGGATTAGACTTTATTAACCTAATCTACTGCTAACTTTATACAACTGTTCACAATCACAAGTTCAATCACAAAACAAATATATATGGTTTTAGAATCACATCAGATCGAGATAAACACTTATATACAAGATTTTTTCTATTATTCTGATATGAGCTCCAGAATGTTTTTAACTATATACCCATTTTAATATACTACCACTCTTTATTTGAAAAATTCAAGGGAATCAATAGTGTGCTTAAACAGTCCATTAGAGTTAGACTGACTTTTTAAATAATGTTCACTGATACATAGCACCTATATGCCATAAGACAAGAAAGTGGTAATATCCCCTAACTACACAACACTAAAAGGAGTGCCATCGGTTTTCTACCATTAGATAAATAGTAAACACCTCTCGGCGATGCTGCTATGTCGGGAGCTTGGAATATTCTGACAGGCTTGCTCGACATAGTGGCGGATCCCGTAGAATATTTTGTCACCTTGTAGCACTTTCAAACAGCCTATTTTAATTTTATTTGTTTTTAACTGTTTCAAGTTTTCTTTCTTTTTGCATATGTTTGTACAGACTGTTTTAGAAAGGGAATATCTGATTTGAGTAGATATTGGAACATTGACCCATACCCTGTATGGACAGCATTGGCAACTGCAATTTACCCAACCACAAGTTTTGCTCTATATATACAGTATATATATATCAACAACAAGATGGAGACATTAAACTCAACAGCCAAAGGCACTTGATAAGAATGTCCTGTATGTATGTATGTATATATATATATATATATATATATATATATATATATATATCAGGGCTCAAAATTTCCTCTAGCCCACTAGCCATTGGCGAGTGGAAATTTATCAGTGGTAAATGAAAGCTAGTTAGTGAATGTTGAGTCTAAAGTCTGGTGGCAGGTTGTAAGTAGCAAAGCTGGCACATTGTATTTGCAGAATGTACATTCCTATTGCAGCACTGACACACACATTTTGGGCTATGTGCTAAAACTATTATCTAAAGGGATATTATATAGCCATGAAAGTGCAAGGATATCTTATTCCTCTAGGGCTGTAGGGACCCCATTAGTGCATAGACTGTTACTTCTGAGAAGGTAAACAGGGGCAGAGAGAGAAAGACTGTAGAGAAAACGTGGAAGTGGAGAAGAAGGTAGAGTTAAGAGAGAATGGAGGAAGAAAGAGGGAAAAGATATGAGAGAGGGGAAAGAGAGTGTAAAGAGAAGAAATGACCTGGGACATAAGGGAGAGGATAAAAACAGAGACTGAAGAGAGAAGGGAGTTGAGAAAGATAGTTAAAAGCTAGACGGGAGAGATAATACAAAAAATAATATAATCTCCAGGTCTGCTATGATCTTCCATGACTGTCAGCACTCTCTGCACTCTCTCAGTTCAGCAACTTCCGTTTTCTATCCAGCTGTTGTCTTCCCCAGAGCCTCTAGTTGATGTTTCTAACTGCTATAAATTAATTTGTTTAATTTATAACTGTATGTAGCATTATTTAATTTGTTATGGTATAGCATAAAAACAATATTACAAAATGTTTCACAATGGCTAAAAGAGGGGGTCAAGTAGTGTGTGTGGGTTTAAAAGTGGCGAGAAACATTTTGTCCTGGCTATGTGCTTAGAACTTGAAATTTTGAGAGAGAGAGAGATCTGGAGGCTTCCACCCGCTCATACCCCGGCGATTGGGCCTGTATAGTGACAGGCATCGCCGGGGCTTCACGTTTTGCGTGGTGACCTCACATGCAATGACGTGATGACGTCACCACGCAACTTTATTTAAAATGGACAATGCAAAGTATAAGGAAAGGGGGCAGGCTGCTTAGAAGCCTGTATCTCAGGCATCTAAGCAGCTACAGACCCCCAACACCCACCGTTGTAAAGGTAATCGCATAACCTTACCAAAGATATAAGAATTGGGGATCTGTAAAAAAAAAAATGTTTTATGTAAACATAAAACATAATTTAAAAAAAATTCAGCTTAGCACCAAGGTGGGAAAGTGCTTAGCACTCAAAGGGTAAATAAAGTTTTTGGCCCACCAAGTAAACATTCTATTTGTAGCTTAAAGGACCACTAAAAACAGTAGAATTGCATAAACAATAAATACATAATAAATAGACAATGCAAACCAATTAGATTGAATTTCATAAGAGTAGTTGCTTTTTTTTATTTTGTAGAAGTTTCATGTTAGTTTTTATTTTCCTTTCCACTGCATCATGTGACAGCCATCAGCCAATCACAAAATGCATATACATATTCTGTAAATCTTGCACATGCTCTAGCGCGTCAGAAATTGTGCATATTTAGATAAATGGATGGGAATTAGAATATTGTTTAAAGTTGTGTGCTCTATCTGAATCATAAAACAATCATTTTGACTTTTGTGGTCCTTTTAATTAACTTAAAAATTAGAAACAAGAAATCATGACATTTTTAAAATGTTCTTTAATGTAAAAGCTAACAATATTTTAAGAATATGTGAACCAAACGCCCTTCTTAGTGCAATCTTTTTATTAAGATAGAGGTTTTTTAATGAAGGATTTTTTTTAAAATAGGGACCTTTTTTCCTTTCAGGGCAAATTAGCTATAATCCCTTTATGGCACTATGTAAAAGAGCTATAATCACTTATCAGGGCAATTTTGAGTTTTTTTTTTTTTTTTTAATTGGCTTTTTATTTAGGGGGTGGGGGGTTATTTTGGTTTTAGAATAGTTTTTTTGCTAAGTAAAATATCTAAATCACTTGAGGGCAATGCCTTACAAAATGCCCTTTTCAGGAAAATTGTTAGAGTAGATTTTAGTGTTAGTATAGGGTTTTTTTATTTTGGTGTGGGCTTTTTGTTTTAAGGGGACTTTAGTTTTAGGATAGGCCCTTACTGGGTTTTTTTATGTTTGGTAGTGTTTTTTTGTTTTTGTTTTTTGGTAATGTTAGTGTTTTTTTATTTTCTGTAACTTGGGGGGGGGTTAGGTTAGGGGTCTAGGGGGGTTAGCTGTTAGGTAGTTAAGTAGTGTAGGAATAGTTGTGGGGGTTGTGGTGGTGTATTTTTATTGCAGTGGGCTATTGGCGGTTTAGGGGTTAAGTAATGTAGAGGAATAATGCAGTAGGCTATTAGTAGTTTAGGACTAAAAGGTTAGGGGGTGTTTAGTTCTTTAGGTTAGGGCAGATTAGGGATTAATAGTGAAGGTTGCACTGGGGGTGAGAGCATGTAAGGGGTTAATAGTTTAGAGTAGCCTTACATTTCTATACAATGTTTAAATGATGTGCATTTTCATGTATAATGCATATTATTTTAATTATTGTATAGAAATTAAACTGCTTTTTTGGCGTGACTTTGGTAACATAAAATATATATTTACAATTATATATTTATGTTTTAAATCATAAAAAGGACATGCCAAAAAAAGCAGTTTAATTTCTATACAATGATTAAAAAAATATGCATTATACATGAAAATGCACATCATTTAAACATTGTATGTAGCGACATAGCTCCAATAATTATAATAGCAAGATTTTTGTTTTTCTATCTTTATTAGTCAGGTATAGCGAAGACCTGACTTAGATGTAGGCGTTCTAAGGGAATAACTTGCAGTTTGATTGGGATACATCGCCAGTAGTACAATATATTCCAATCTCTGAAGTGCAGGTTACGTGTAGGGTTTCAGCTATGTTTCCCTTGCCACCTTTTCAGTGGCAAGATTTTCCATTTTGAGGCAGGTGGTATAGGTTTAGTTACAGTTAGGTATAAATTATTTGATGTTTTGTTTCAGTGAGTGCACGGTCTGTGCTGTGTAGGAACACTTCAAATACAGCCCCCCTCGCCCACTAAAAGTGGCGATGTTGGTGGAGTTTAGACAGAAGCTGCAATCCCTATTATTTCCTATAGGAGACACTGCCACTCTCTCACACTTTGTGTCAGCCCCCTTTTTTTTAATATAACGACAGACCAACGGACTGCGACCTCGGGAACCAAGCAGGCAGTTTCTCATTGGTCTGTTGATGTTTTGAATATCAGGGTCTAAATGTTATTGCATTGTCTTTTTATTATGCATGTGTTATTTTATGCAATTTTGCATAAGGTCAATTTACCTTTAATCTTCCTGGAAATGTTTGGAGGTATAAAAATAGGAGGTGAAAGTTATTTACATTTAACTTGAAACTAATACAACTGTATCTCTTTCTACTAATGTGTGGCTGTCTGTGAGCAAAGCTGTTCTATCATGTGAATGATAGGGAAAAAAAAGTGTACAATGTCCCTTTAAAAAAAAAATATAGATTATATGATAAAGCGAGATCAAAATATGTCAATCATTATTGGTCTTTGATAATCTATAGCACTTTATTGTGTAATTCTATAATAATATAAGATAGTTTAGGCTATCAGTTTTAAAATGATATTCCTTTTAGATAAACTCTTCTGGCTTGGTACAAATTTCTCAGAATACGTTTACTTATGCTTGTGTAAATAAATCACCTCGGGATGCTTATCTGCTTACTTAATTGCTTGATAACCTCTATATCTTTAACTAATATTAATTATGTGCATGCCTCTTATATCTAATACTAGTTGCTTAAAAGTCTGTCTCTAGATTTTGCTAATTATACTAAGAATTCTTTGCTAACTATCGTTCTCTATGTCACTGTTCTGTTAATTCTAATGATTGGTCCTAGGCTGTTCCTCCCCTCCCTTTAGGAATGGTACCTTCTTCCAGTCTCTCCATGTGCATGAAAAGTGACAAGCATGGGTCCCCATATTTCTACTTATTGGGCCACCCTAAAGACACGGTTTGTAAACTCTGCATGTATATTATAATTTTCTAATCTACTTTCACGTAGCTGTATCTTACTGAGTCTTTCAAAATATCTTTACTGTTTTGTATGTTGCATTTCAAAAAAGTTTTTAACAAACATTATAGCAAAAATATTATAAAGTACTGAATATAAACATTTTCTTATGGCACTGTACATCAGGTTATTCACCTTATGTTACCTGGCTGCACACATGCCACAAAGAATGAATCCTTAATCCCTTGAGTTCCAGATGTGCAGCAATATGTGACCTCAAGTGATCTTGTTTTTTCCTGTAATTAGGGTTGCCAGATGTTGTCCAGTATTTAACTGGATAGTCAAATATTTTAGCAGACTGTCCGGTATAATTTTAACAAATGTACACTTAAATGTCCAGTTTTTTTGAAGTCCCTGTGTGTTAGCTAAATATAAAGAGCATCCTATGCCTCAACACAGTAAAGATATGGAGCAGAAAAAAATAATAATTAATTATTATTATTAAAGTGATGGTAAATTTCAAACATTAAGAATGATGCAATGAAAAATATATTCGTGTATAAACAAAGTCGCAAAATTATATAATTCAAGATTTATAATCCTACTTTGTATCTTTTGTTCCTCTGCCTCCCTTCATTTTCCCACTCACTCCTAAGGGCTTTCAAAGGACTGGACTTCAAGATTGTCATATGACACACTCTCTGATTGGATGTTCATTGAATTCTCAAAAAAAAAACATGGTACATTTTTTAATCTATCAGTGAAAAGGGTTTAATCTGTTATATACATTATATAACAGATTAAACCCTTTTCACTGATAGATTAAAAAATGGTACATATATTCTTTTTTAATTGCAAAGATTACATATATGGCATTTGATTAGATAAAGTTTACCATCACTTTAAGGAATAAGAGTCAAAGCAGAGGAGCATAGTAAACACACTTCAACTACATCTTTCAATTCCCAGGTTACTCTATAAGCCTATATTTATCCTTTGCCTTTCCTATTTGTGTTCCTTTTTCCAGATAATTGTTAATGAAAGTGGTTGAATTCCCATGATTCCTTTCTTTTTCCACTTCAAATATTATTACTGTTGAGGAGAGAATCATATAAGCCTAACTCAGCCATGTGTTTCTCTCACCTCTTTCAAACCTGTCCCTAAGTCCCTTGCTTTGTGTTTGTGAAGCCCATAAAATGTCTTATAGATGTTTTGAGCAAGTGCACTTGTATTACAAAATGCATCTTCTATGTACCCTTAAGGGGCTTATGTAGTTGCCTGCAGTACATAATAAGAAAAGCAGAATATGAATCTCTGCTGAGGTAGGAATATTCAAGGGAAATACATGCTTTGATACTGATACCTGGGAAGATACTTCTGCAGGTTGTAACCTTTATTTCATGGGAATAATCTAAAATAAAGAATTGGGTCAATTTGATTTCGCAATTTCAATTTAAATTATTTCTGTGTTGCAATTTATACTATATTGGTAATAAACAAGATCAAAATCCATCAAGCATTATTGGTCATTGATTACCAATAATACTTTATTGTGTAGTCCGATAAAATATATCACAGTATGCTATTACCTTAAAATAATCACCTACTTCATTTTAAAATCTTAATTGTCTTGGAAAAACTTGATTAAAACCTATCTGGCTCTAAAGGGATTATGTTACACATCTGGAACCAGGGGCAAGGGGGAAGTGTTATTTCTATGCATGTTATCATTATTGGTGTAAAAAAAAATATGTTTTCATAAGTAATGTTATTTTTTTTAAAAACCTACTTTGCATTTTTTTAAATGTTTTAGCAATGGGGATTTTTATGTCCTTATATATATTAGGGGTTATATATTGTAACATTATTTTTATTATGCATTTTACTATACAAACTTTAGTGAAGATCATCATACAAAGTAAAGGTGTGCAATACATAGGGCCTGTGTTAAAATGTGTAGTGGACCACCCTAAACATCATGCATAATGATTATTGCAATGCATGATTATATAGTACAGGTTCAAGTGTATTTGCATTAGAATGTTGGAACATACCTGTTCTATACATAGGCAGCTGTGGCCTAATGGGAAACTGAATACGAGATGACCAATCAATAGTTTATGATAGCAGTTTAAAAATAAAGTATATACCTCATAAACAAACAGAAAAGCGACATAAAGGTGACAAAAACCTTTTGAAAGTGGCCTGATTTCTGGATAATTTATAAATAAAAACATAATTGAAAGCCTAGAATAAGTTTCTTCATAGTAATATTAGTACAAATACATTCCTCTTCTGCATTGAGCAGTATTTTACTTCTTTATAAATTTTGCATGATTATAACATTTTAAAAACATAAATGGGTCTTATCTTTATTTTTTCATTTGCTATGCTCTAGATCAGACGTGGTAATCCTTTTTTAAGAGCTTGTGCACAAATTAAAAACTTCAAAAACAAATCTCTTCTAACAGAAGCGGCATCACTGTAAGCCACGTGCCAATCATTTTCTTTTCCACCTTGGGCATATGTGCCATAGGTTTACCACCACTAATCAAGCTCGTCATTATTAAAATGAGTGGATTAAATACCAGTATATTAAAATAATTTTGTTAATAGTTTCTTATTAATAAACTCAGATATAAAAGAAATAATTATATACCTATTTTTTCATCACCACAAAATCTAAGAGCTAAGGCACTATCTTAATTTGTAAATCTGCTACCATCAGTTGCTTGCATAGTTTCACATCAGCAATACACAATACAAGGTTACCAAAATATTCTAGTGTTTATTGTGAACCATGCGTCTCTCCTACATCTCCCCCAATATCTGACATTTTTGCTAATGACATTAAAAAAAAAACATTTTAAAATGGGCAAAATTACTTATTGCTCTTTTACTAATTTATTTTCTTATTGATCTCTATACATTCATGCATAGCAGGTGCCTGGTAGTTAGGAATACCTTATTATAAATGATTACATAAACTGTGCATCTGCATGTGGTAATAGTGAGGAATTAGAAAATATTTGCTTTTGAACCATAAATGCTGGTCCATCTTAGTGGTAGTCTTTTGAAAGCTCTCTATGCCACATAGAAAGAAGGTTTTAGTTTGTCTTCTCAAAAGTATAATCTGCTGCAAAAAAGGACAGGTGAACATAAGGCTACTGATGGGTCATATGTGGCTTATTAATCATGTGCAGAAAGCACAAGTTGCCGCACCCCTTGTCTAATGGTTTGTCACCAACTAGTCTAGATTTCTTGATATTCAATCATAACTAACATATGTAAATTAATAGGTTTTACCTTTTGCTAAATACATCCAAGCATACAGAATTCTATTTTTTTAACTTCTAAATATAAAATCCTGTAACTGAATTACAAAAGAACATGCTATGTCTTTTTTTTTTTTTTTTTTTTTTTTTTTAATTAACACAGCTGTCATATGTTAAAATGGTGCTGTTGGTAAAATGATACTAAAAACTCATTACTGAACTGAAATGTTCATTAAATTTTTCAGTGCAAAGCTGTAAAACGATGAATATTGGAAGTATATAACATAAAATGATTTATACAAGAAAATCTGAAAAATATCTGAACAGCATTAAAGATAGATATTAGATAACAAATACAGCCATTTATACTGTCATTAAATAAGGAAATTACTATCCACCAAGATCATGAATTCCATGAAAAATGTAAAGGGAACTAACTGTCTTAAAAATAGATATCAAAGTATGCAAGCTATTTGTATAAAAGAACAGCATTGATTTCATTTCAGCTAATGTTTTTTGACATGTTTTTGTATTTTGTATATGCTGCATAATTGGAGTTTATGAGTACAAGAGCTATATTATTACAAAACTATACCTGACTAAATATATTGAAAATTACTAGTTGCACAAATGACAGGGACGTGGTTCAGCATTTGGTGATATGTTATGCTTCTTTACTATAATTCAGCAATATTAAAAGCATAAGTTATTGTATGCGTCTGCAAGAAACACGTTGCTTTCAGTGCTCAAAAAGTGTGTAAAACTCCACATTTATTTTCAAACTTCTTGTGGTATTGATGAATAAAAAAGGTATATAATGCAAACAGTGCAGGACAAGTAAACATGCAGAGAGAATAATGACCTACATCTAACAAGATATCTTAAACAAAATTAAAATGTGGGGTCCATTACTCTTAAACCCAATCTTAACCCTATTACAAAATGTCTGAATTTGTACATTTTTTTTTTTAAATGTATTTATTTTAAAGGTATTCCAATGTCATTTAATTTTGATTAATTGTATCATTCACATTTTAAGCCTTTAGACACACCATGGAAATCAAAAATTAACATTAACATGATTGTATTTAATTTGTGTACAGAATTCATAGCTTGATTATTATTATTTTTTTTTTAATTGGTTTATTAAAATTGAAAATGAGCATGTGCAAGAACTTTAATGTTGACAAAAAGCCATGCAAAGAGACAAACATGGCACTCAAAACAGTATGGAATTTGAAAAGTAAAAAAAAATTACTTTGAGAAGCTGATGAAAACGTATCTTCTTATTAATTGGAATAACTTTAAATTGTCCCTGTGCAAGATAAAGGGTGAATTATTTAAACATAATTAGATGAATGGGTTCTTCAAATGATTTTAAATTCAAATCCCTGCAAAATCTGGCACAATACAGTTTGCAAGCACATTCTGATTATTTGAAATGGAGCCCCATCATTTGAATGAATTTGTTAAAAATGTTAATGTGTCATAAATCCAAACAATGGATAAAATCACATTACTTATTAATTCATTATAGTTACTAAAATAAAAACGTGCTTGTTTCAGTACCTCTCACACAAAACATTAACAAATATTACTTTTTTGACTACGTATAATTATATTTAACAAACTGGATTCAAAACACACAAAAAAAATGTGTTTTTGTAAAATACTTCTTTTTCCTATTATTATTTTATTTATTTTTTGGTGGTTCCTAAAAAAATTACAACCAATATACTCAAACACAGATTAATTAAGTTGCTTTGCATAGAAGGGGTTCTAGAATATGTTTTGTAATTTCCGACCTAAACTCACTGAGAATTTGTTAGACATGCTGTTACCAGTAAAACCAAATTAACAAATGAGAATTTCCCCAAGTCAATATGAACTTCAATTTACTGGTGACTGTAAATATGTTGTAAATTACTCTGGAAATGTTTTGGCAAATAAAGAAGAGAACCATCTTGGGTATGTCATACTATCGTCTTGAAGTAAGGTTTTAGGTTTTTCTTACACTTTCTTTTGTATTTCCCACATATTCTGCACTGCATGATATTTTAAAAACTAAATAATTTGGGCAATACCATGTATATAATGCTTATTTTAGTATTAGCAGGTTTGGCATATTAAGGCATGCTTGCTTTGAAGTGTGGATATCATTTTGATACAGACACTAACAAAATGCATAGCTTCACATTTGACTTCCCTTATGAAAACAACAACATAAAAATGCTAGCCATAGTTATCTTTTCATGGATGGGTCTGTTCAGTATTTAATGCATGCAACATAATGAGTGATCTGACACTTAATCCAATATTAATGGTATATATGTGTATATATATATATATATATTTAAATATATATGTATATACTGTGTGTGTGAGAATATATACTGTGTATATATATATATATATATATATATATATATATATATATATATATATATATAATGGTAACAGTTGTAAATCTGTAACAAAGGGCATTTATGCTATTTTTCATGAGAATTTCGTTTTCTCTAAATTAGACCAGGATACATTAAAAGTGTTAGGTGTACCAATTGTTATATATATATATATATATATATATATATATATATATATATATATATAGTTATTTTTTGATACAGTATATATTCCTCCTTCCCCGGGTTCTGTTCAATGATGACATACAGTATGTCTTTGTTATCAAACACTATGCTGAGCATTATGTGCCTGAACTTAGATTAACCTGACAGTTCAAAAAAAGTCAGTTGTAAAAAATATTAGTTTACCCGTGTTAATGTAGTATCTGGCTGAGTTCCAGTGGGAAATAAATAGCTAAATACATAAATTAGTGCACAACTGTTTTGATTTTTATTTGACTTGCTAAAATGGAATTTGTGGCTACCTAAAAGTACCAGGATTGCTATATGCTGCTACTTTGTATGCTGTTTTTATGTATTTGGTTGCACATATATATATATATATATATATATAAATGTGTGTGTGTGCATCCATTGATTTAATACAATACTTTTCTTCCATGCTGTAATTACAAAAAGTTTGCATTATTGATTTTTATTATTCTTTTTTTTTTTTTTTTTTTTACCATTTTCAAACATTTGCATTTATTTATTTATATACTATGTACTGAATTACTTGTGGTCATTGGGAAATATTTATTAAATGCCCTCTCCATTCACTTAAAGGGACAATGTACTGTACATTTTTCTCCCTTTCAATGTGTTTACAATACACCAACTGGAGTGTATTAAATTGTTTGCAAATAGTTCCTTCATCATTATTTTATCATTTGAAGAAGCTGTCACTGAGATTACGAGTTTTGCGGTAACAGGGGTGCGTTGCTAACAAGCAGTTTTTCCTCACCTCTCACTTAAGACAACGCTGGTATTACGGTTTAGCCGCAAAAAGGTGAGCGTAGAGCAAAATTTAGCTCCACATCTCACCTCAATACCAGCATTGCTTACGGTAGCGGTGAGCTGGTAAAACGTGCTCGTGCACGATTTCCCCATAGGAATCAATGGGGCAGAATCGGCTTAAAAAAACCTAACACCTGCAAAAAAGCAGCGTTCAGCTTCTAACACAGCCCCATTGATTCCTATGGGGAAATAAAAGTTATGTCTACACCTAACACCCTAACATGAACCCCGAGTCTAAACACCCCTAATCTGCCGTCCTCAACATCGCTGACACCTGCATTATATTTTTAACCCCTAATCTGCCGCCCCGGACACCGCCGCCACCTACATTATCCCTATGAACCCCTAATCTGCTGCCTCCAACATCGCCGACACCTACTTTTTATTTATTAACCCCTAATCTCCCGCCCCCAATTTCGCCGCAACCTACCTACAATTATTAACCCCTAATCTGCCGCCCCCATCGTCGCTGCTACTATATTAATTTTATTAACCCCTAAACCTAAGTCTAAACCTAACCCTAACACCCCCTAACTTAAATATAATTTAAATGAAACGAAATAAAATTACTATAATTAAATAAATTAATCCTTATTTAAAACTAAATACTTACCTGTAAAATAAACCCTAAGCTAGCTACAATATAAGTAATAGTTACATTTGTATCTATCTTAGGGTTTATATTTATTTTACAGGCAAGTTTGTATTTATTTTAACTAGGTAGAATATTTATTAAATAGTTATTAACTATATAATAACTACCTAGTTAAAATAAAGACAAATATACCTGTAAAAAAATCCTAACCTAAATTACAATTACACCTAACACTACACTATCATTAAATTAATTACCTAAACTAGCTACAATTAAATATAATTAAATTAAATAAAGTACAAAAAACAAACAAACACTAAATTACAGAAAATAAAAAAATAATTACAAGAATTTTAAACTAATTACACCTAATCTAATCCCCCTAATAAAATAAAAAAGCCCCCCAAAATAATAAAAATCCCTACCCTTTACTAAATTGCAAATAGCCCTTAAAAGGGCTTTTTGCGGGACATTGCCCCAAAATAATCAGCTCTTTTACCTGTTAAAAAAAAATACAATACCCCCCAACATTAAAACCCACCACCCACATACCCAACTCTACTCTAAAACCCAGCCTATCCCCCCTTAATAAAACCTAACACTAACCCCCTGGAGATCACCCTACCTTGAGCCATCTTCACCCAGCCAGGCAGAAGTGGTCTTCCATACAGTCTTCAACTGTTCCGGGCAGAAGAGAGCCTCCAGATGGGCAGAAGTCTTCATCCAGACGGCATCTTCTATCTTCATCCATCCAGAGTGGAGCAGGTCCATCTTGAAGCCAGCCGACGCGGAGCATCCTCTTCTTACGATGACTCCCAATGAATGAAGGTTCCTTTAAATGACGTCATCCAAGATGGCGTCCCTTGAATCATGATTGGCTGATTCTATCAGCCAATCGGAATTAAGGTATGAAAAATCCTATTGGCTGATGCAATCAGCCAATAGAATTGAGCTTGCATTATATTGGCTGGTTGGAACAGCCAATAGAATGCAAGCTCAATCCTATTGGCTGATTGGATCAGCCAATAGGATTGAAGTTCAATCCAATTGACTGATCCAATCAGCCAATAGTATTTTTTCTACCTTAATTCCGATTGGCTGATAGAATCCTATCAGCCAATCGGAATTCAAGGGCGCCATCTTGGATGACGTAATTTAAAGGAACCTTCATTCGTCGGGAGTCGTCAGAAGAAGAGGATGCTCCGCGTCGGCTGGCTTCAAGATGGACCCGCTTCGCTCCGGATGGATGAAGATAGAAGATGCCACCTGGATGAAGAATTTTGCCCATCTGGAGGTCCTCTTCTGCCCGGATCGGATGAAGACTTCTGCCCCTATGGAGGGCCACTTGTGCCCAGCTGAGCGAAGACAGCTCAAGGTAGGGTGATCTTCAGGGGGTTAGTGTAAGGTTTTATTAAGGGGGGATTGGGTGGGTTTTAGAGTAGGGTTGGGTGTGTGGGTGGTGGGTTTAAATGTTGGGGGGATATTGTATTTTTTTTTACAGGTAATAGAGCTGATTACTTTGGGGCAATGCCTGACAAAAAGCCCTTTTAAGGGCTATTTGTAATTTAGTAAAGGATAGGGATTTTTATTATTTTGGGGGACTTTTTTATTTTATTAGGGGGATTAGATTAGGTGTAATTAGTTTAAAATTCTTTTAATTATTTTTTTCTCTGTAATTTAGTGTTTGGTTTTTTTGTACTTTAGTTTATTTAATTTAATTGTTTTTAATTGTAGTTAGTTTAGGTAATTAATTTAATGATAGTGTAGTGTTAGGTGTAATTGTAATTTAGTACGAGCAAAGAAAGAAATATTAGAACCTTTTTGTATTGATAGAGCTTTATGGTTACTCTTATAGTGTTTTGTAATATTGTCTGTTATATATATCAGTGAATCATATTAAACACTATAGGAGCAGTGCGTAAGCATAGGGATACAATTTAGTACTGTTTATGACTAGTACTGCTGTTGAGGCAGGTTAGTCATTAGAAAAAAGAATGCTTTTATGCACTGTTATAACATTTATTGCAGTAGTTTAAATAAGTTACTGTGCCTTGAACAGCTTGAGAAATATTGTACGTTAAAAATTAACTTTTATTAATCACTTTTTTAAAAAGACAGCTTTGGTGGATGATAATGCTGCCCTGAAGATTTAAAAACACACTCACTGTGCTACGTGAGAAAACAGCATGTTGTGATTATGCTACAGAAGTAGAACTGGTAGTACTTAGAGCAGTAGATTGTAACTGAGAAATATTCTCAAGAGCTAGTATGGAGAGCTATAGTCTCTTGGTCCTATGTTGCTCTCAATAGTATCTGGATTGCTTTTCTCATATATGTGATTGAGAGTCTTTATATTATAAAAAATATATATTAACGTTATACTGTTGCCCTTGAACTTGGCAATCTAAGACTGCTAATATATGTTGGTGCTTAAAGTGTGAGTACTGACTAAGGTGGCAGCTTACACTGGATAGATATAACAATCTTGCTGCTTTAGGTTATTTTATGCATCACCAAACAGTAGAAAATAGGTACTGAAACAGTTTTTTAGAGATGAGAGGTATTGTTTAAAGGCTATCCCCTCTGTAAAATATCATAAGTTATGATATAGCATCTATTAGTCTTATAACATAATGTTAGTGGAATACTGCCTAGGGAGTGATCTGAACCCTGCAGGGTATACAATAAATTTTCTACAAAGAGCCAGTATATGTGAACACCTCTGGCTGCACAATGCTAATAATTATGTTGCTTCTGTATGATATAAATGTAAGATTCCTTATATTACGGTCATATACAGATTGTATTATTATTTCTAAAGCTATGTGTAGCCTGGTATGTTATGGTTTTAAATAAAAAGCTGGTTCTTAGAAGCATTTGTAGTTAACCATGTAATTCAGTCAGAGAAAGACTGACACCTAAGGCTGTAAACAATTTCCACTACATGAAATCTGGTATCCGACTGTTTGCTCAATATTAAGTGCCTAATCTAAATTGTATTGAATTAGGTATCCTGTATATACTATGTTTGACAAGCACAAAGCGTGCCTGCTAAGTAACAAAAACACCCTATAGTTCAATTAGCCGTAGTCAGCGTAAGCACCAAACTTTAACAACTTCTACTTCGTTTTAAATTATACGTTTATAGCATGCTGTTATTTTAAATTATTAACAACTAGTGAGGCCAGTTAAAAATTGAGGAGACCCCTGACGCGGCGTTTCACTAACGCTCCCTCTGAGGAAGCGTTAGTGAAACGCCGCGTCAGGGGTCTCCTCAATTTTTAACTGGCCTCACTAGTTGTTAATAATTTAAAATAACAGCATGCTATAAACGTATAATTTAAAACGAAGTAGAAGTTGTTAAAGTTTGGTGCTTACGCTGACTACGGCTAATTGAACTATAGGGTGTTTTTGTTACTTAGCAGGCACGCTTTGTGCTTGTCAAACATAGTATATACAGGATACCTAATTCAATACAATTTAGATTAGGCACTTAATATTGAGCAAACAGTCGGATACCAGATTTCATGTAGTGGAAATTGTTTACAGCCTTAGGTGTCAGTCTTTCTCTGACTGAATTACATGGTTAACTACAAATGCTTCTAAGAACCAGCTTTTTATTTAAAACCATAACATACCAGGCTACACATAGCTTTAGAAATAATAATACAATCTGTATATGACCGTAATATAAGGAATCTTACATTTATATCATACAGAAGCAACATAATTATTAGCATTGTGCAGCCAGAGGTGTTCACATATACTGGCTCTTTGTAGAAAATTTATTGTATACCCTGCAGGGTTCAGATCACTCCCTAGGCAGTATTCCACTAACATTATGTTATAAGACTAATAGATGCTATATCATAACTTATGATATTTTACAGAGGGGATAGCCTTTAAACAATACCTCTCATCTCTAAAAAACTGTTTCAGTACCTATTTTCTACTGTTTGGTGATGCATAAAATAACCTAAAGCAGCAAGATTGTTATATCTATCCAGTGTAAGCTGCCACCTTAGTCAGTACTCACACTTTAAGCACCAACATATATTAGCAGTCTTAGATTGCCAAGTTCAAGGGCAACAGTATAACGTTAATATATATTTTTTATAATATAAAGACTCTCAATCACATATATGAGAAAAGCAATCCAGATACTATTGAGAGCAACATAGGACCAAGAGACTATAGCTCTCCATACTAGCTCTTGAGAATATTTCTCAGTTACAATCTACTGCTCTAAGTACTACCAGTTCTACTTCTGTAGCATAATCACAACATGCTGTTTTCTCACGTAGCACAGTGAGTGTGTTTTTAAATCTTCAGGGCAGCATTATCATCCACCAAAGCTGTCTTTTTAAAAAAGTGATTAATAAAAGTTAATTTTTAACGTACAATATTTCTCAAGCTGTTCAAGGCACAGTAACTTATTTAAACTACTGCAATAAATGTTATAACAGTGCATAAAAGCATTCTTTTTTCTAATGACTAACCTGCCTCAACAGCAGTACTAGTCATAAACAGTACGTAATTGTAATTTAGGTTAGGATTTATTTTACAGGTAAATTTGTACTTATTTTAACTAGGTAGTTATTATATAGTTAATAACTATTTAATAACTATTGTACCTAGTTAAAATAAATACAAAGTTGCCTGTAAAATAAAAATAAACCCTAAGATAGATACAAATGTAACTATTAGTTATATTGTAGCTATCTTATGGTTTATTTTATAGGTAAGTATTTAGTTTTAAATAGGATTAATTTATTTAATTGTAGTAATTTTATTGCGTTTTATTTAAATTATATTTAAGTTAGGGGGTGTTAGACTTAGGTTTAGACTTAGGTTTAGGGGTTAATAAATTTAATATAGTAGCGGCGATGTTGGGGGCGGCAGATTAGGGATTAATAAATGTAGGTAGGTGTCGGCGATGTTAGGGACGGCAGATTAGGGGTTAATAAAATTTAACTAGTGTTTACGAGGCGGGAGTGCGGCGGTTTAGGGGTTAATATATTTATTAAAGTGGCGGCGATGTCCGGTCGGCAGATTAGGGGTTAAAAAATGTATTTAAGTGTTTGCGATGTGGGGGGGCTCGGTTTAGGGGTTAATAGGTAGTTTATGGGTGTTAGTGTACTTTTTAGCACTTTAGTTAAGAGTTTTATGTTACGGCGTTAGCCCATAAAACTCTTAACTACTGACTTTCAAATGCGGTAGGAGTCTTGACAGGAGAGGGTCTACCGCTCACTTCTTCCAAGACTCGAAATACCGACGTTAGGCAAATCCCATTGAAAAGATAGGATATACAATTGACGTAAGGGGATTTGCGGTAAACTCGAGTCGCAGAAAAAAGTGAGCGGTACACCTGTACCTGTCAGACTCAAAATACCAGCGGGCGTTAAAAAGCAGCGTTGGGATCTCTCAACACTGCTTTTTAAGGCTAACGCAAGACTCGTAATCTAGCCATGTGTTTGCCTGTTGACAAGTTCACCTACACTTAAAATATCAGTACAACAGTACTTGCTAAAGAAAGCTATGTAAACAAGAATCAGAAGAAAAAAAATCACACTCTCAGCGAGGGTGATAGAGATAGGTACTAAAATATTAATTTTCAATTGCTGTTTCTAAGTACAGGTCTTTGTGTATGCAGTAGAGATAAGATAAAGACGTTGGACTAGATTACATGTGGCATGCTATTTAGTGCTTTGGCTTACGCACAAACACAGCTAAAAGTAATTTTTTAACGGGCACGTTTTTGCAAACATATTACAAGTTGAAAGTAAAATGTCCGTGCACAAGTTAACCCCAATGTGCGTTAACTTCAGGACTTCGGATATTGCAACTGCTCTAACGCACTAACCCTTAGACCTCAATTGAGCACTTTATGAAGAAAAAAAAAACTTAACGTTCGAGCGCTAACCTGAAACTATGTAAGAAAACGTACACTCAATCCAACGTGAGGTATTCATGTTTAACATTCCAATGTCCATCACATAGAAGAAAATTTATTTTTAAATGTATATGTGTGTGTATATATATATATATATATATGTGTGTGTGTTTATATATATATATATATATATAAATTCATTTTGTAAAAAAAATAATATATATGTATGATTCATTTTTAAAAATATGTATCTATACATATTTATTATGTATGTACTGTATACTGTATATGTATATATACTGTGTGTGTGTGTTTATATATATATATATATTCAGGTATTTGTGTGTGTATATATATATATATATATATATATATATATATATATATATATATATATAAGAATATATATTTAAAAATACAAAGAACAAATTCTTCTACTATGCTAAGAACATTGGCATGTAAAATATTTACATAGTAAAACAAATTAAATAAAAGTGATTTTTCATGTTTTGAGGTTTTTGAGTGAAAAGGGCTCCAAAGTGTGTTTATGTATGTGTGTATGTATATGTATATATATATATATATATATATATATATATATATATATATATATATATTATGTGTGTGTGTATATATTTATGTACATGTGTATACATGTGTTTATATGTGAATATATGTATGTATACACTCGTATGTATGTACATATATACGTATATATACATACATAAATATTCATATGTACATATATATATATATTTATTTATATGGCTCTTTCAATTCAAATACCTTGTCATATACCAAATACCTTTTAACCCTTATAAAAAATGTTATTAATATTTATAGGAATAATTTTTATCAGATAGTGTAAATATGAGGGTAACAGTTTATTTTAATGTAGTTACTGTATACTGTTTTTTTGTTTTCTTTTTTACATCTTCAGTCACCCTAACCTGATGATCGCTAATTTTGTTTTTGCTTAAGCCAACACTTTACTTTCAACTTTCACACAAGTTAGTGCGATCATGATATTGCTTATCGCGACTATCGCAAACAATAACATGCCACTTGTAATATGGCCCTTTGTGTTTATATAGAGATATATGATAATGAGGTCTGCTCTCCCTTTAAGTGCTGCCAATGTAAGTAGGTTATGGTTCATTAGCAAACACTGCTATTTCATATACAAAAATAAACAAAAAGGAGACATTTTCCCATACATTTTAAACTCTGCAACTGGTATAGCAAGTCATTAAAAATCCACTAAGGGGAAGCCACTTTTAGGGTACACTGTCCCTTTAGGACTTCAGTTTTACCAGCTTATGTGGGATCAGTAAATCAGCTACAACAGATAACATAACTTGAAAAGAGAGGCTTTTAGTGAATATTGCCTCTCTGTAGTTAATGAGTTATCAAGGTATATTATAATGTATGATGGTCCTTTCTTACATCTATCATAACTAGTGATATAACATTACGCTAGGTATATGTTTGTACATACAAAACAATGGTGTTTAGCAGGTGTATAAGTCACAGTTTCAGGACATTATTAGTGTACCTGAATAATGGATTTTTATTTAAGAATTATAGTGAAAAGAAGTGTCAGTTGTTAAAATAGTCATGGCTCATTTAACATTTTTATTAAGAATGACAAGTAGGAAGGAAATTTGGTTACCTACTTGACAGGTTTAGGGATGTATTGGTTTGTATCAATTCTATTGACATTTCATAAAAATCCTCCGTTTTAATAATACCCCATCGTCAAGGCATTAAATTATTTAAATGTTAGAATTTACATTATTCTAAGACAATATAAAACTGTATGACAGTACTGGCCAAATGTAATTGATTAAGATTAATTAGGAATTAATATACTAATTAAGTCAGATTTGATTGCAGTTGGAAAAGAGAAGATTTTTCTAATGTAACCATTGAGAACGGGAGATACAGGATAGTGGACTATTTGAATTCAGCAAGGTGTACGACACTGATTCGCATTCACTACAAGTGCCCAGTAAAAACGAAACCTTAGGACATTACAAGGGAAAAGGGACTACAAAATCAAATATAATAATTCACATTAACTTTCATATAAGCAGCATTTGATCCCTAAAGATGGTAGTTTTTTTTTTCTGTGTCAAACCTGACACTTGGCTCATTTAGTGAATACAGAAATACACCTTGCGATAATAAATAACTAGAAGTAGTGTGATATGTTAAAGGGACATGAAACCCAAATTATTTTCATTCGTGATTCAGAAAGAGCATGGAATTTTAAATAACTTTCTGAATTACTTCTGTCATCTTATTTGCTTCATTCTCTTGATATCCTTTATTGAAAAGAATATTGAAATATGCTCAGAAGCTACTGATTGGTGGCTGCACATAGATGCCTCGTGTTATTGGCTTACCCATGTGCATTGCTATTTCTTCAATAAAGGATAGCTAAAGAATGGATATTATATAGCTTCCTCTTCTAAGATAATCCAAACCATTTAAATGAGTTAGGCTGGCCTATTCACAGATTTAAAGGGACACAAAACCCAATTTTTTTCTTTCATGATTCAGATAGAGCATGCAATTTTAAGCAACTTTCTAATTTACTCCTATTACAAGTTTACATTTAGCCACCAATCAGCAAGCGCTACCCAGGTGCTGAACCAAAAATAGGCTGGCTCCTATACTTACATTACTGCTTTTTCAAATAAAGATAGCAAGAGAACTAAGCAAATTTTTTAATAGGAGTAAATTAGAACGTTGTTTAAAATTGCATGCTCTATCTGAATCATGAAATTAACAAAATTGGGTTTTGTGTCCCTTTAATGTAACCGGGAAATCTGCTAATCTTATACTTGGATTGCGTAAATATGAAAAACTTTAAGGGAGTAAAAGCTTCTCAGGATTTGTAAGGTTTTTGGGGGAGGGGAAGGTTTTGCACACTTTCATGGAACCAAAAATATATGTGGTGAATGCAAAAGTTAGTCATGAATAATTGATTCAATGATGACAAAATCTGTGTAATAATTATCAACACAGACTTTAAAAAAAATGTTAACAGTAATATCAATTTGTGAAATGTGTGTAATTAATCTTTTCATATTGTTTTGTGTCATTTTTATAATTAACATTTTGTAACTGGAAAAACATTATGAAGTAGCATTTCTGATGAATATAGTTTAGTTGTGTACAAGTCCCATAGTTTAAAATTTGGATTTGAGCTACTGTATAATTTTAACTTTTTTAACCAAATTCTATTTAATAATATAGGAAATGAGTGCATACAAACTATAGAATTTAATAGCTTTTGAACAGCCAAGAACATTTACACTATATGAGTCATGTTCATAAACAAAATATTATCAATTCATGTTTATTTGTGATTGCCGTTAACAGGACATAAAACCTCAAATTTCTCTTTCATGATTCTAATAGAAAATACATTTTTAAATTGCTTTCCAATTTACTTATTTTATCAAATTTGCCTCATTTTCTTGGTATCCTCTGTTGAAGGAACAACAATGCACTACTAGGAGTTAGCTGAACACATCATGTGAGCCAATGAGAAGAGCTCTATATATATATATATATATATATATATGCAGCTACCAATCAGCATCAAGCTCCCAGTAGTACATTATTGCTCCTTAACCTAACTATTGTATGTATTTTCAACAATGGATACCAAAAGAACAAAGTGTATTCGATAACAGAAGTAATTTGGAAAGTTATATAAATTGAATGTTCCATGAAAGACATATTTTGGATTTCATGTCCCTCTAAATTTTGTATATACAGGTAGCCCTCAGTTTACGCCGGGGTTAGGTTCCAGAAGGAATGGTTGTAAATCGAAACCGTTGTAAATTGAAACCCAGTTTATAATGTAAGTCAATGGGAAGTGAGGGAGTTAGGTTCCAGGCCCCTCTCAAAATTGTCATAGGTAACACCTAATACATTATTTTTAAAGCTTTTAAATGAAGACTTTAAATGCGAAACAGCATTATAAACCTAATAAAATAATCACACAGCACAGACTTCACTTACATTTTTCTGCAAACAGTTCTTTCTATGCATTCCAATCTGGACTGATTTATAGACAGGAAGATCTTGTTCCTTTGAAATCTGCTCAATAGCTCAGGTCTGGTTAAACTGATTCATTTCAGCTTGCTTGGCTTTGCTGCAACACAAGTGGACAGCTCCACCTACTGGCTATTTTAATAAATGCACTGCTTCTCAATGCTTTTCAATAGCAGTCACATGACTGGAAAAAAAGTTGTTATTCTGAAACGGTGTAAATTGAACCGTTGTAAACCGAGGGTCACCTGTATTAAAAAGCGTTAATTTTTACATTACACAAGATGTCAAGGGAGGGTTTATGGCCCACATTTCATGAGCTGTAAAGTGAAAAAAAGCCTATTCAATGTTAATTTTACTTTAGCTATTATATTTTGCTTGTGTGCATGGCCGGCAAAAAAAGAAATCCAAATCTACCAAGTTTGTCACGTACATTGCCCAGACAGCGAATGTCAAACACCTCCTCCTTTTATATATGAAGTGAACTTGTCTCACGTTCCCTAGAGCTGCCAAAAACAAATTCAGTAACCCACAAATACTGCAAATCAGATATCTTGTTTAGGCAAAGTGCAGTATTTAAAAACCTAGCTTTTTGCCCTTTTTAGGGAGTGTTGGAAAAAGCACAATTTGTACACAAAGCAAGAGGTGTTTAATGTCCCATTAAAGGGACATAATACTCATATGCTAAATCACTTGAAACTGATGCAGTATAACTGTAAAAAGCTGACAGGAAAATATCACTTGGGCATCTCTATGTAAAAAAGGAAGATATTTTACCTCACAATCTCCTCAGCTCAGCAGAGTAAGTTCTGTGTAAAAAGTTTTACCTCAGCTGCTGTCCAACTGCAGGTAAAAAAAATAAAAAATGAAGAAATTAACTGCAGCCAATCAGCATCGTGATCTCATGAGTTTTCACTTAAAGGGACAGTTTACTCAAAAAATGTCTCCCCTTTAATTTGTTCCCAATGATCCACTGTACCTGCTGGAGTGTATTAAATTGTTTACAAGTAGCTCCTTTACCCTTATAGTGGCATTTGAAATTGTTAATTTAGCATGTGGTATCTCCACCTATTCTGAAAGTTTGTGGCCGCGCGTACCAGCTATAGATAAGCTTTGTAAACACAGCCAGCAGAAGAAATTACACTCCCAGTGTGATAAAGCAGAGATAAGGTAATACAATGTTGATTTTCCATTGTTCTCTCAAAGTACTGGTGATTGTTTTAAGGACAGATATAAGATAAAGAAGCAGTTATATGTACACAATGTGATACAGTAATGATATCTGATTATACCTACAAGCTCAACCCATTTTATTAGGTTGTGGCTTCAAAACACAAAATCAGAGCTTTAATATACACAAATAAGCCTTAAAAAGCAAATCTCATACATTTTATACTCTGCAGCTGGTAAAAAAAGCAATTCTAAACACATTAAGGGAAAAACTATTTTACAGTATACTGTCCCTTTAACTTTCATCAGATTTCATAGTAAACTGCCTTAAACTGAATAGGGAAATAATTTGAGTGTGCATAAGGCTCACTCCCTTGCCAGTCCCGGGACAGACATACTGATTTGCTGCTTAAAGTCCTTTACAGTGGGGTGTGAATACTTAGGACATTTTGAGGTAAAATATCTTTATTTTTTACATAGAGATGTTCAGGTGATATTTTCTAGTTAGCTTTTTACAGCTATTCTGCATCACTTTCATGTGCTTAAACATTTGGGTATAATGGCCCTTTAAGTCAAACAGCCTTACTTCTAATGCATTGAAATGACTTATTAAAAACCAGGGCAATTTCAAAGTTTTGTATGACAGATTCTAACAGTTTGGTATCTGGGCCATGGTTAGAATGTGTAGTATTTTATATTTTAGAGTTGGAGCATAATTAGACGTCGCTGGGCCCTGGGACAAAGGCTCCGTTGGGGCCCCGCATACCAACAGTGCTATTTCTGTCTGTTTGCAGCCACATAGGATAAAGGGGAGCTGTTTCTCTATGGGTGTGAGTCATCCTTTTTTTCTTTGTTAGTTTGCACCATAGGATATACGCAGCCCTTATTTACAAATATGGTGACATTTTTTTATGTACAGCAACATTGTGGTGGCCATCTTGGAAACCCTGCCACCATATTGTAAAGGGAAATCCATACACTTCCTTTATGCAGTGAGTCCTGTTTTGCTAGTGTGGAACACAGAGGGGCCAGACATCATGCAGTTGGAGTGATGCCAGTAGAGATGGCCCCCCTAGAGTTGGGAACTCATTCTCAGTTGAAACCTCTGAGACCCTTAAGTTACTCTCCTGTTTCAGAGTATTTATGTATTTTAACTTTGGACTGAAACCTTGGTGATATGGTTCTAGTTCCAAATGATGAGTTATGGTGAGAATCCATTTCATGTCTTCTCCCTTAGTAGCAGATCAGAAAGGAGTATTTGACATTCTGATAACTGCAAACTACACCATTTTATTTTAGTGACAACACACATTTTATGATATTTTACAATTTACTTATTTTGATTATATTTTTTTCTACTACGTTCTGTGGTTATCCTTTACTAAGGTGCACATATAAAATATAAATACTGTTGATTGAATTATTGTATGAACAATATAATAATATTTTTTAATTTTTCTTTTTCAAATGTTCTATATTTGAAATTGAACTAGCTTAATTTGAATGGGAACATTTTTTGTCAATGAGAAGCAGTCATATACAGATGATAACTCTCCATTTATTTATGCCATGCTCGATGAAACCTTGTAAGCTGCAGAATTTTGTGTTGCAAACATTTACAGTACTCATTGTGACTCAAAATCACGTGTCTGGTAAAAAAATAATGATTTCAGTTGTTTAAAGATTATTTAAAGCAAATAAGCAACATGCAAATGATGTACTGATTCCGGAGCTCACCTTCATCTCACAATTGTCACAATTGTTGGATATGTATGTGCACATTTCTGCCAAAATAATGTTAATATAAAAATATTATGAAGAACATAGATTTATTCATTCTAAAATATATAAATAGAGGTTTATTTATTTGATATCTGAGGACTTTGATACCTATAATTGACTCCGCTAATTTGGTAGAAAATGTGACCAGTAGGGGTTTGCGAAACACTTGGATGCTTCACATACTATAGGTGTTTACTGCATTGTAATTATGGCTTCTTAATATTGGCTTAAAGGGACAGAAAACACCTTGAGATTTCTAAATAAAATCTTTAGTTAAGATAAAGAAATAACTTTGCAATATTTTGACATTTATTTTGCCCCCTTTTCATGTACTTTAGCTTTGGAAATTGAGCAATTTCTACTTCTCAGAACATGAAATGCACCTGCTGAGTTATCAAGGCTAACCCTACTGCATATTTGTCGCTAACTGGCTTTAATTGATAATAACTGAAAAACAAAGTACTTTATACTAAATTTATGACAGTGGCTAGCCTTGTTGTCTGCAGACTAAAGCACAAATTAGTTCCTCCAAATAAGGCAAATGGTGGTTGAATTTGGCTATAGAAAAATAATTACAGTAAAAAAGATTTGAATTTGTTTTAAAAATGTTAAGACTTGGCTGATATGTTATTCTATACCAACACAACAGAAATGTCTTGTAACAACAAGGTGTTTACTGTCTCTTTAAAGATTTGGTCAGTGGTGACATCACACAATGGGACAGTTTTCGATGAGGACTATCAGATGAGAGCTGTAAAGCTGAGGATTTATTTAAATGCTATTTTTTTGGATATAGTGTGATTTTGTTTATCTTTTTATGCGCTTCAGTTTCTAGGTTGATCATTTGGTAGGTTCAGGTTGGTGAATATTTCTTCCAAAATCTGATCCCTGAGCAGTTGTATTAATCTTGCTTGACTGGGAATTTAATTATATGACTTAAAGGGACAGTCTACTCCAGAATTGTTATTGTTTAAAAAGATTGATAACCCCCTTTATTACCCAATCCCCAGTTTTGCATAACTAACACTGTTATATTAATACACTTTTAATCTCTGTGATTACCTTGTATCTAAGCCTCTGCAGACTGGCCCCTTATCTCAGTGCTTTTGACAAACTTGCACTTTAGCCAATTAGTGCTAACTCATAAATAGCTCTACAGGTGTGAGCACAATATTATCTATATAACACACATGAACTAACGCCCTCTAGCTGTGAAGAACTGTAAAATGCATTCAAATAAGAGGCGACCTTGAAGGGCTTAGAAATTAGCATATGAGCCTACCTAGGTTTAGCTTTCAACTAAGAATACCAAGAGAACAAAGCAAATTTGATGATAAAAGTATATTAAAAAGTTTTTTAATGACATGCCCTATTTGAATCATAAAAGTTTAATTTTGACTAGACTGTCCCTTTTAAGATAAAATGTATACATTAATTTCTGTATGGGGCACCTAATCTGTAAGTAGATGTAAATAAATGCCATAAATTAGTAATATATTGTTGTTTTCTTGCAACAGCTGACAGCAAAACAACTGCCTGTCCGCTAGCTAATTAACTACTTACATTAACGTTGTAAAAAGTAATTATTTTTCTAAATACATGACCCTCCATGAAAACTGATTTATAAACAATTTTAATTGCATAATTGTAATAATTAAAATCTGCATACATACTATGCTAATCATTTTTTTATATGTCAGCAATTGTAGTGAATTCCTGCGGTTTTCTGGCATATACAATAACATCCAAAACACTGATTTTTAATTGTTCACTGTTCCCATCAGGGAAGAACTGCATGCTGTTAAAACTATGTTCATTTTTTTTTTAAGAATCATGTATGTATTTGTAAAGGAAAACAGTGAAAGGCACTGTTTTATGAAGAACCACAGCTGAAGGTTCTAAGCATGTTTGCAGTCAAATACAAAGCACTTTGCATGTTAACACAGCACAGAAATGTAGTGTCACATGCACTCCTGCACTTTCTTCATGACACATTGCTTTATAACAGCATAAAAAATAATGTCGTTGGTAGTTTGAATTCCCTCTCTGCATTGATAATAGCATTATATTTCTTCCAGTTACAATGGGATTGGGATTATTTATAGAAACAGGGATGGTCCAGCTCCCTTTGAAGTCATTATATGTTGATAGATATTTTTTGTGCCTTACAGGTAAATATGACAAATGCAGGTGAAGTGCTGTCATTTACTCTATGAATTCACAGCTAACATATGTTACAGATGATGTTGATTAAAGCCTTATTTGCTGGCTACTAATGTGTTCACAGGGAACAAATATGTTCCGAACAAAAACATAGGTTTCTGGGAGCCCATGCTCAGATGTCTTCAATAAAATGCAAGTCCTTCATTCATAACACGCTGTCTCATTAAGTAACCCTTTAAAGGTGAACAAGCATAGCTACCATGAATAAGACCCCTCCTGTTATAACACGATTCCTACCAATGCAACAAATGCATTTTTTTTAAAATAAATCACTTATCAAAGACATTTATATTGTATAATGAGAGAGATTGATATCTATATTGTGCATGAAGTAGAATGTTTAATTCTATTTTTTTTCCTAAGGTCATTTCTAATTCCTGCTCATAATCTAAAGTCCATAGGCTAAATCTCAGTCCTTTTGTAGAAATGGAGCCATTATAGCAAGTTATTTTTCCCCCTGTGGCTATATTATTGTGTAATGATCACAATCAATGTGATATTATTTAGTGGCAGTTGTGTGTCTTTATATAATAGTGATGCATCACAGTACATTTGTACAGTGCACAATGCCCCGGTTTGTCTTAAAACTTCTAACCCTAGCCTCAATAGCAATAGTATTTATATCATATAGGTACCAGTGTTGCTGTCCAGTAAATACAAAATGCCACTCCCCTCACCCCAAGATCCCCCTACATAACGCCCATTGCACACACCCTGTAAGACCCAAGAGAACCCTACTATACCTCCCCAATGGAGCTCCTACATGACCTCCATGATACAATGCCTCGAAAACACAAGAATCCCTAATACCTGACCCACCCATGCACATTCTTCTAACACTCACGGGACCAACAACCAAAAGCATTCTCCATGGCACTCAAGGAAAGCCTTACCTGATCCCCCATTCACATAACATAACCATGTGACCCACTTAGTGAATCAACCACAAATGTCTCTAAATACCCAAGGGCACCAAGAGCCCAATTAACACCTAAAAGATCCTAATATATAACCACTTCTCCTTTCCTCTAGATCTTCACTCCTCTTAAAAAATAAACACACTTAAAGTAATTTCTTACTCTAATTCTTGTTCCTATGTGGGTCAATTTCAGCCTCTTCTGGCTGCAGAAACATTAACTTATTTCTTTCTTGATACTCTACTCCTTCTTCTATTTATTCTATTATTTAACAATTCTGATTGACAAGATATTTACCAATCAGGATTGGAGTGAGATTTCTCACTGTCAAAATCGACCCTTCCCTCGTTTTAGACTAAAGATGCAGCATAACTATAAAAAGCTGACATGAAAATATCACCTGAGAATCTCTATGTAAAAAAAGAAAGATAATTTACCTCAAAATATCTTCAGCTTACCAGAGTAAGTGCTGTGTAAACAGTTAAACTTTAGTTGCTGTCCAGCTACAAGTTGGAAAAAAAAAAACAATAGCCAATCTGCATCAGCAGTGCTGAGGTAATGCTTTGCCTTTGCTGTGAGATTTCATAGAACTTACTTAAACTGAATTGGAAAATAACATGACCGTGTCTGCACATGACAGATGCACACTCCCTAGCTTGTCATGGGACAAGCATCCTGACTGGCTGCTTACAGTAAAATATCTTCCTTTTTTATATAGAGATGTTCAGGTGAGATTTTCTAGTCAGTTTTTGATAGCTATGCTGCATCACTTTCATGTGCTTCAATATTTCGGTATCATGTCCCTTTAATTTATTTTTGAAGGCAGCATGTATACATTGCAAAACACATTTTATCTTTAAGCCAAAAACATTAGCATTCTAAAACTAGAATAATATAAATGGCTAGGATTACATATTATTTACAAGCCTTTTAACCTAAACCAAGTTTCTAACACGTTTAATGGAGGAAAACTTCCATTCATTATTTTATTTATTAAGATGTTCCCAATTGGGAAACCCTGGAGAAGATTATAGTAAAAAAAAAAAATACTATAATGTAAAGGAAATATAGTCAGTTTTACCTGATCAATTTTTTTTTTTTCACTATCACAGTATTGTATATATTTTTTTTACATATAACCGGTAATTTTTTAAGCATACAGACAGCAGATTTTGACCACTTTATTGTTATAAATCACCAGCATCTGAGCAATGGTCTTTCCTTTACTTATTTAACCTTTTTGGTATCAATGAAGCATCTAACCTTCTTCAAAGCCATATGGGCACAATATCTCTGGGGATTCTCATGTACAATATTACTCTTTTTTTGATGACTCAGAGGTAATTCAGACAAAGAACGTAAATCATCAGCCTATAAATTTGTCTCCATTATATCATCCAATGCTCCTTAAATGGCTTCTCCTATTGATTGTCCTCTTTGCCATATGCAGGCTTCCAAGCTTTTTATATTGGTCTCAGCATTCAGAAGATTTGTTCAGTTGGTAAGTTTAATGAACATCTTTTACTAATTCAACTGGAAGTCCTTTGGCATCAACCAAAAATGCATCTAAAAATTGTTTAAACTCGGACTCAATAAAAAAAAATGCAAGCTTATAAAATATAATTATAATAAATATGTTTTAATCGTAATTGCGAAAAACAATTCACTTGACTATGGCAGTATACTTGTAGGCTGGCACTTGAATATTTTTGGGCTTTTTTGCTATTGGACTGAGCAGTCCCTATTGTATGTAAAAGCAACTGTGATAAATAACATAACACTTTGCTAAAAATAGTGATTACATTTTTTTTTGTCTATTTCATAAAATGTCTATGAAATTCTTTTCTGAAATAAGCATTAAGGATTACAGTGTTAATGTGTTTATAAAGAAGTTTTAAGTAGAATTAATTCATATGAACTGACCCTTATTACAGCATGTATTATATTTGTAATTTCCTTCCTTTATTACTTTTACACTATAATTCCTGTGTTAGACTTAAAAATCTAAGTTGTGTAATTATAGCCTAAAATTAGCATATAGCCAATGTTTCTTTTTTCTATTTAAGATTAAAGGGTCTATAAAGTCAAAAATAAACTTTCATGATTCAGATAGAGAATACAATTTTAAACAACTTTCCAATTTACTTCTGTTACCAAATTTGCTTCACTGTCTTGGTATCCTTTGTTGAAAAGCATACCTAGGTATGCTCAAGAGCAGCATTGCACTACTGGGAGCTAGCTGCTGCTAGGTGGCTGCATTTTCTGCTGCTTGTCATTGGCTCACCTGATGTGTTCAGCTATATTCTAATAGTGCAGTGCTGTTCCTTCAACAAAGGATACCAAAATAATGAAGCACATTTGATAATATATGTAAACAGGAAAAATGTTTTTAAATTTTTTGCTCTAACTGAATCATGAAAGAAAAATTTAGTTTCATGTCCCTTTAGTTAGGTTTGATATATTGGATAGATTTTTTATCATAGTCTTCTTTTAGTTGTGTCATTAGGAGTAGTTTTTAAATAAAAGAAGTAATGTAAAAAATAATATGCCCTGAAACCTTATACCCTGTTTGCTATGTGTTTTAAAGTCTGCAAAGAGGCCTATTGTGGTGACTCTGTCCTCCCTCTGATTTACATTGAAGGGCATGGTAACCCTCATTTTAAACAGGATATTACATATTTTCTCATTAATTTATTTCTTATTCTTTTAAATTAAAGTTCACATGCTCCTCTACTGGGCACCATGTGGGTCTTTGATAAGGGGGAGGGAAATTTCTGTCTCACCTGATAAAGCACAAGGGGGTGTTTTTTAACTTTGAAAAGAATGGACACCCCTCATTTCAATAAAGATTCTCATCTCTTTCATTGATATGCAATGTACTAAAGGCAGAATATGCTGCTCACTTTTACACTATACCCCTCATATGGAAAATGGGATTTCCCTCTTTCAAATGATGGGTTTTATGGCCAGATAGGTAGGTAACTGCTGTAGAGATGGCAATAACCTGTTTACAGTGCTCTGCACTCAGAAAGAGAACTGATCCTTATATATCAGTAAAAAGGAAGAGTGTATTTTAAGACTAACTTCATAATGTAAAGATATATTATTTTTATACTGATTTATTCTGATTCTTTTTAATTTTATTGCAAGTTAATGAACACCAACCTGCATTGTTTATTATTTTATTGTTGTGTTATATCTTGTAAAATAATACATTATAATAATGGACTTTTATTTTTTTAAAACTTTTCTGAACATTTAAATTAATAGAGTAAGAATGAATTGAAGATAATTGCATTTTTTATGATAAATATTGCAGCATTGTACAGAAAGAATAACAGAGTAAAGTATCATGCAGGAAATTAAAATTAATTTCCTGCTGTGAAGTGCAATTAAATTGCAGATTACAGAAAGATATTATTAATATGTTTTATATTATGCTTCAACTGATAATAGTTACTTTATTGTAACTAGTGACTAACCTTCTTCTTTTTTACTACTCCAAAATCTTAACGAAGCAACTATGCTATGGGGAAAGCGTGCATGAGCACGTCAAAACACCGCTTGTTTTTGGTGCGGTATGGAGCTCAAAATCTTTTGTTGCGTTCTTTACTTTCCCTATAGCGCTCAAAAATCGTAATCTAGGTGTATGTCTCTTGTATAAAAGCCCTCTAGTAAAATTCCAGGATTATTTTGTAAACGTCGGCCTATTAAGGCAATAGGAATCCTTCAAAAGAATGATAAAATAAGTAAAGTCTTGTTTGAACCTTGGTAGTAATTACTTCAATGAAGCTGTGGAGGTTATCTTAACCTGGAGAAAGTCAGTGCAAGGAACAATAGTTGTATTATTTAGGTCTGTACCTTTTATCATGTAGTAGTGGGTCGCCCGGTATACTCCGCCACTTTACCTTATTTCTAGGATGTGGTAGCACTCGGTTTTAGAGCTTGTATCCTTAGGCGATTATCCCCTCGGCTGCCAACTGAGTACAGCTCGTGGAAATTACTTCCGTATACGGCCGGTCACATGTGCTTAGGCCGCCAATAAGGTACTGACTTTTCGGCGTTCTTTTTAAAAAACATATACACTTTGTCAATCCGTTATCATCCGCTTATAGAATATCCTGCAATCCGGTATACAGAGTGCTCTGTTCACATAAGGCAATGGATTCTCATCCATGCGTTTCAGCCTGTCATAGGCCTTTATCAAGATGAATCCACTGCTCAGAGATTGGCTTTTTATAGTGTTCCTTATGATGGTTCCAGAGGAAGTTCCACCTCTCTACAGGTGAAATGTTAATTAACAGCTTCATTAGGGTTGCTTCCTTCAAGTTTGTATACATAGTCCAGAGAATCCTGTTTAATACTGGGCTTGATTTAATTTGAGTCATAGTAAACCTCCTTGACAATATGATCAATTGGTTCAAAGTGGGGTTATAAAAAGAATGTAACTGTCACAGTAATTACATATACAATACAAAAATGTAAATGTAGTGTTTTTTGGGGGTTTATATCCGCAATTATTGTTGTTTGTTTATTTTAAAATATTAATAAATAAACAAATTTACATGTATATATTCTCTACTATCCCACAATCCATAAGCTTTTTTTCAAGCTGGAATATATACTTAGATATCCTTCTATATTATTAAGTTCTTGGATTTAAAGTAGAACTTCCCTCAATCTTAAACTGATTTATTTATGTGTTTATATAACCCCTGAATTCTCTTTTTCTTTATTTAATTGTGAATGAATGGGTTAAGATCAAGTTCTGCATTTAAACCCCCTGGGGTAAGGGTGTCCATATTGAATATTAGGTTTGCTTCTTGATACAACATTTTCCTTTCATAGTCACCCCCCTCCAATCTTTTTTTACTTTTTGGATTCCCCAATATTTCATTCCCTTAGCACTTTGATTATGATCCTCTTTAAAGTGTTTAGATAGTAAGTGCCCTTCTAAACCATTCTTGATATTACAGAGGTAATATCTGTGAACGTCTGTGCCATAAACCTTATTTGAGACAAACCCAACGAATTCTGAGAGATAGAATTAGGGAGCACCTCTGTAATATCAAGAATAGTTTAGAAGGGCACTTACTATCTAAGCACTTTTTTTTTCAGATTTTATAAAATAAATATGAATTTTTAAATTATTATTTTTGTGATCCTTGAGGGTTGTTGTGTTCAATTGGTTTAAAAAATAACTTTAATGTCCCTTTAAGTAATTGAAGTTTTAAAGGGTTTGTTTTTCATATGGAGCCTTCAGTTTTTTTTGTTTTTTTTTTTAAATATCTTTATTTTTGTGTGCCACATATAGGAGAATGATACATCACATATTCAGTAAACAATAGACATTACAGAGTTTCAAAAAAAGGGTGAGAATCGAGAACATAAGGTGGTCTAGCCTTTACTATCACTTATCAAAAGTCCAGAGATTGTCCATGAGAAATATACCCCCACTGAAGAGTATTGACTGGACCTGTGAAACTTGAATCAATCCCCCCATAAGGCACTTTTTAACAAACATATAGTACAATACAATTAATACAATACAATACAATTCCTGTAACTTAGCCAACTTACCCCAGTTTGGATGCTCCACCTCTACTCCCTACATTTATAGCCTCCTTTTTAGTCCCATTTCCACTCTCCTCTGAGATTTGCCTCTAATATATAATCTGTGTTCTTGAACGGTGCTATAACCATCTTACACAGTGGGATTGGGAGTGTGTGAAGGAAGGGTTCCCACTTTGTGATAAATTACTTCACTCTCTTTACGATATCACCCAGCCCATCTGCCTGTTCAATAAGCATTTGATTTAACATTGTCTGCTTCAATTGTGACACAGTAGGTGGGTCATGTTTCAACCAGTTTTGGAATATCAGGCGCCTTGCTACCAACACTATATTGGACATGATTAATCTGGAAGTTCTCAGTATATCTCCAAGATCTAGTAGTATGATGTTTCTAAATGTAAGTTCCCTAGTATGTAGGCTCATGCACCTATTTGCCCAGTAAGTTGTCATTTTCCAAAATGTAACTAGCTTGGGGCAGTTCCATGTCATATGTTTGATGTCTGCCTCTTCTTTCCCGCACTTTGGGCATTTATTGTCCCTGTTTGTTTTCCATTTCTGGTATTTCTTGGGCGTTATGTAACTATCATGTAAGAGTTTAAAGTGTGACTCCCTTACTTCCGATGAAAGAGTGGCTCGCTTGACTCTAAGTATGCTCTCTTCTATCTCCCTATCGGAAACTTCCTCATCCAGCAAGGATCTCCAGATCTCAGCTATTCTATTCAAGCATAATGTGTTTGTTGCTTTATTCAAGGTTCGGTAGAGTGGGGATATGGATGTGTAGCCCTGTTCTGCTAGTTGTATAATGTGCACAATCTGCGACTGATCTGTTCCCTTGTTCTCCATACGCAGTGCTATGTGATAGTGCCTGGCCTGCAGATAAGCATAGTGGTGTGTTCTTGGAAGCCCGAATAGCTGCCTCAGTTCCTCAAATGATTGCATGTGTTCCCCCCCTATCTGTAGGGTCTGGCCCACCGTGCGTAATCCAAGCCTTCTCCAGTGGCTGAAGGCTTCTGATGTTAGACCCGCTGGGAATTCGGGGTCCCCCCCCCATGGCAAGTAAGATATTACTCTATTCTCCCCCCCCCCCAGGTGTTTGCAGGTCAGTCTCCAGGCTCTCGCTGGGTGGTTCAGTAAATCAATGTCCATCAGGTATTTAGTCACTTGCGAGTGTGTCATATGTGGTATAATTTCTAATGTCCAGGGTTTTATCAGTGTGTTTTCTAGTTTAATGTTTGTGAATATACCTTGCCCTGTCATCCAATCTATGACAAATTTGCACTGGGCCGCCCAATTGTAAAATTCAAAATTGGGCAGCGGCAGTCCCCCCATTTCGCGTGTTGCTGTGAGTTTCTAGTAGCTGACCCTATGTTTTTTATTGTTCCAGACAAACTGAAGGACCGTCTGAGTCACTTCTCGTAAATCTGTCTTTTTGAGCAGAAAGGGTAAAGTCTGAAAGAAATAAAGTAACTTTGGAAAGTAGACCATTTTTATGAGGCCCACTCTGCCCGAGGTAGACAAGGGAAGCGGAGACCATGTTTTAAGCAGATTTTTCAACTGTCCTAGTAAGGGGCCGTAATTTATTGAATACCACTTTCGTGGGTCTGTATTGAGATTTATACCTAGATATTTAAAGTTCCCTTCCACTACTTTAAAATCAAACTGTGGAATTTGTCTATCTCCTTTGGATAACAACCAAACTAGTTCAGTTTTGTCTGTGTTAATTGTGTAACCTGAGATCTTACCAAAGTCTGTCGCTAACTTCATTAGTTGGGGAATGTTACTGCGTGGGTTTTGTAAAAATAAAACCATATCGTCTGCAAACAACGAGATGTGTGAACGCGTCTCACCTATCTGCATTCCCTCTAATTGTTCCCTGATTGCCCACGCTAGGGGCTCAATCGCAATGTCAAAGAGGAGGGGAGACAGGGGGCAACCCTGTCTCGTACCCCTGTGTAACATAAAGGGCTGTGTGGCTATCCCGTTTACAAGAATCGATGCCTGGGGGATCCTATATAGATTGGACACTGCTTTTACAAATGAACCTTCTATTCCCATCTTCCCCAGAGTATAAAAGAGATGATCCCACAGAACCTTATCGAAGGCTTTTTCAGCATTGATTAGTAGTAGGGCTGCTTCTTTGTGGCTTTCTCTCTTCCTTTTATCCCGTGAGATCTGCCAATAGTACTGAATGACTGTTTGGACTCTCCTAATGTTAAGGACTGAGGATCTCCCCTTGACAAAGCCTGTCTGGTCGCTGTGGATGAGCGATGGCGAGACTCTTGCCAATCTATTGGCAAGGACTTTTGTCAAGATCTTGTAGTCCTGGTTTAACAGGGAGATAGGGCGGTAAGACAGTGTGAGAAGGGGGTCACGTCCTTCTTTTGGTATGATACTAATGTGTGCTTCTGCAAACCTAACAGAGGGGACCACTGTGTCCTCCATCAATCCATTAAACAACTTCGCCAGAGCCTCTGCTATGTCTGGTCCCATAATTTTGTAGAACTCCGCCGGTAGTCCATCAGGGCCCGGGGATTTCTCTAGCTTTAAATCTTTGATTGTGGCCACTATTTCCTCTGGGGTGATGGGGGAGTTGATTTCTCCAAGTTTGTTCTGTTCTAGCTTTGGTAGCTGGATATGAGTCCAAAAACTGTCCCTGTCCGAGTCATGTATGTGCTGCGCGGAATACAGATCTTTATAGAAACTAGTGAAGGCTTCCTGGATGTCAGTCTCCTTGTTAAGTATCACGTCTCCCCGTCTTATTGCTAAAACTGAGCTCCGTTTCTTAGTTAGTTTAGTGACTCTGGCTAATAACTTCCCAGTTTTATTTCCAAATCTATAGTATCTGGCTTGCGTTTTGGCGTGGGCCTTATTGGATTGTTGTATTATGTAGTTGTCTCTAAGTGTTTTGGCCTCTTTGTATTTATGTAAGTTTACGGTATTGGGGTTTCTGAGGTATTTGTTTCTCGCATTTAATAGGCATGTCAGAAGCTGTTCTGTTTTTTGTTTGCTTTGTCTTCTAATGGATGTGGCGTAGGCTGAGATAGTCCCTCTCAATACAGCCTTGGCCGCCTCCCAAAATAGGAGGGGGTCTTCAACATGAGCCCTATTAAGATTAACATAGGTGTGCCATTCCCCCAGAAGATGTCTATAAAAGTTTGGATCCCTATATAGATAAGATGGGAAGACCCATTTGTTAGTTCTGTGGGCAGAGCTTTCTACGTGGACTTTTACTGCTATAGGGGCGTGGTCCGAGATTGTTATAGGGTCTATGGCTGCTTCCACCACTCTCGGGCATAAGCTTGAGGAAATTAAGAAATAATCTAGTCTTGAAAGGGTATCTTTTGCTATGGACATGCATGTGTATTCCCTGTTTTCCGGGTATTTGGCTCTCCACACATCTTGCAAGTTCAATGACCTCGCTAGTGTGCGTATCATCAGTGATTCCTTTTTGGAGTTCAATACTCTTTTGGACGAGGGGGTGTTTTTGTCAGGGTTAGCAAATCTATCAGCAGGGACCTGTGGGGCAATATTAAAGTCCCCTCCAATAATAAGAGTAGAAGTGGTAAAGTTCATGATTTCTGTGTGCAATGTCCTCAAGAATAGTTGTTTTTGGGTCTGTGGTCCATAGATTCCGACCCCCTAGGAACTAGATTTCGTGGCTAAAGTTCTATAAAGCTGCAGTACTAAGAGAACCAGGCTGCAGTGTATTGCTTCCTTTTTTCCCCCTTCGGGCAATGTCTGGCTAAAGGATGGACCTTTACTAAGTGATAGCAGCTAAGGAACATTCCCCCCAGCTAGAGAGTAAAGTTGCCCCCCCAGGTTTTTGAGGTGCTAGTATCAATAGGATGCTAACTCTTGTTTTTCCATGATCTGTTTCGGAGTATCTCTTTAAAGGGGGGGTTAACTAGATTGCTTTTAGGTGCCTGTCCCCCAACCTATGTTTAATGGAGCCTTTTACCTCGTGAGTAATATAAATACAGACCTCCCCACAGATACAGCTAGTGTTATCTGACCTAGAGTATTTGTTTAGAGCGACATGTCAGCTAAAGCATGTTTCAGTAAATGTTTCAAGCATAACAGTGGCAGAGTCCATTAACTTTTCACAAATACAAACCCAATCTAAGCAAGATTTAATATACAACACTTGGACCTTTGAGGATTTATTCCCCTCTTTATCTCACAGCATGCGGGAGAGAACAAATGTCCCGAGTTCTGTAATTGTATCCTAGGACCGAACTTCTCTCCTTCAGGTGTCTCTGGCTGTGAGTTCTTGCTCCTGCCTCAGATATTTCTGGAGGTGCCTGGGATCATCAAAGAATTTAACTCCTTGTTGGGTCTGGAGTCTGAGTTTCGCTGGGAACAACAACGAGAAGGGACGGCCAGCCTCCATAAATGATTTGCAATATGGTGAGAATTCCCTTCTTCTCCTGGAGATTTCCGCAGAATAATCTTGGAAGATCAGGATTTTTTTCCCCTTCAAAGGTTAAGGGAGAGTTCTGGCGGTATGCTCTAAGAAGTAGGATCTTATCTTTAAAGTTGAGGTATCGGATCATTACTTGGCGGGGCCCTCTCGTGTTTTTCTGATCTTGACTGATGTTACCCACTCTATGGGCTCTTTCTACAACACACGGTATGTTTTCAGGTTTCAATTGTAGCAGAGTAGGTAAGGTTCGTTCAGCAAATTCAATTAAATCTGTACTGGGCACCGATTCTGGCAAGCCCACAATGTGCAGATTGTTGCGCCGTGAGCGGTTTTCCAGGTCATCGACCTTGTCAAGTAATGTTTTGTTTTGGGCTTCCAGTGCAGCTATCTTTGTAGAGCTTTCCCTTTGTAGGATTTCTCCATCACCTACCCTCTGCTCAACATGTTGTAGTCTGGAAGAGAAGGTCTTAAAGTCAGATGACAATGAGTCCATCCCCGTCTGTAACTGCTCTATCTTGGGGAGGAACAGAGCAGAGATCTGGGCAACAATGGGGTGGGTATCTGTCAGGGTCTCCTCTGCAAGATCTGCAGCCATGCTTTCTTTTTCTGCAGCGTGTACTTCCACTGCAGCCTTGGTTTTCCTTTCTTGGTTCTTTTGTCTATTTGACATGTTGCAGGTGGTTTTAACAAAAGTAGAGTAATATTTCTGCATACACTTTTCAGAGAATATGTCTCCACTTCCAGTAAACAAAAACAAGAACAAAAGGAGAGATTGAGGTCTTGTGTTCTTGATGGTATGTACAGATAGTCACGTTCTCATGAGTTAATCATTGCAGCATTTATCTAGCGAGTATATGTTTGCAGTTTGTAAGGGGGCTCCATGTACTGTGCAGTTACTTTTTCATGTTTGGTTCTCAATTAGCATCTCCCCTCTTTGCAGAGGTCTCAGACAGTGTCCGCATTTCTTAGCCAGCCTTTAGTGGAGCTGTATGCCTGGAGACATTCCGGGAAGGGTATCAGCACCTTACTTAATGTTTGTAAAGACTTTGTTTATTGATCGTTGTAGCAGTCTGTGCATTGAAAGTCACGTGTGGCTGCGGCCTAAGACAGCGTTAAGTTGCGTAGTGTCTTTTCAGTCAAATAAAACTAATAATGATGTCTAAGGGTTCTCTTCATGTGCCCCTCAGCAATTGTTACTGGGTTGTAAATCAGTACTTGTATGGCCCTTCTGTTACTAGTGTTCGAGACGTTACACAGGATTAATGAAAATCAAGATAGCGGCCGCAGCTCCACCATGCGACTCACCAGCTGCGGTTCTCCCTGTGTGCTGCCGACTCCTACCTTCGAGTACTTAAACCCCTCAGACCGGCTACACCAGGGGTGACCTCTCTCCTTCTTCTCTCCGCTATGCGGTATATTAGCCTCTCTGTTCGCCGTTTCTGTTGTCCGGCTTCTGGGTGAATTATTTCTTTTTCCTTCCGGTGAGGGAGCGGGTCTAATTTGCTCCTAATGCATCGAGTCCGGGCAGGTATAGAGGGTTTCCCTGCCAAGGTTTTGCAGCTTTTTGGCCAGGTTAATGTGGAAAGGCTTGGACTGTGAGCTGAGAAATTACGGAGCTCACCAGTCTTGCGTCTTCCATCAGCGGCCGCCCACCGGAAGTCTGGAGCCTTCAGTTTTAAGAGACTTTTCCATTTCTTTCTATCAAATTTATTTGATTTCTTGGTATTCTATCAGCTTGCTCAACGCACTCATATTACAAGCGGTGAGTTACATATTTTGCTTAAGAGCGATATAAAATACCACTGTAAAATGTAGCCCTAAGAGGTGAAGCAAGTATAATTAGTAGTATAACACAGAACTATACAAAATACTCATCTACTTGCGTACCCTTGGCTTGGTGCACCCTTGAGCAGTATCCACAATGAATTTTACTTTTCTTTCATAAAATAATGATGGTCCATAGGAATCCATAACATGTGGGATAATTCCTGCCACTAGGGGGGGCCAAGAACCCACACAAGTGCTACAAATTCCTCCCACTTCTCCTCTCTAATCATTTCTGTTCTTGGCCTCTCAGGAGGTGGTTGAGAATAGAGGTATTTCCTGTTTTTCTTATTAAATGGAAAGAGTCCACAGCTGCATTCATTACTTTTGGGAAATAAGAATCTGGCCTCCAGGGGGAGGCAAAGACACCCCAGCCAAAGGCTTAAATACTCCTCCCTTTCCCCTCATCCCCCAGTCATTCTTTGCCTTTCATCCCAGGAGGTTGGCAGAGAAGTGTCAGAATTTTACATTTTAGTTTTATGTCTCTTATGGAGGGTAGTACTCTTCGGCATGGGACAGCAGTTTTAAGTAGTCCTGTCAGTCTCTCAGTGAGGGCTTGGATGAAAGTTAGAGTCCGGAGATGCAGGTAGAGTCTTTCTGCGTAACCATCCTGACTCCTCAAGCAATCGGTGTTGTCAAACTTCGCTCCGCTGCCTGCTTTATTCTCTCAAGTCCATGGCGGAGGCGATGCTACTCTCCATCACACTTGAAAGGCTGTGTTCCTGTTCCACAGTGTAGATTCCGGTAAGATTGTTTCATTTTACTTTGTTTATCAATGTACTGTAATGTGAATGTTTTCCCGAGAGGCTACCACCTTGCGGGTCTAACTAATGTCATAAGGGTCTCAGTGAGTCTCTTTTAGTATCTTGGAATCGAGGGTTAATATCGCCTGAGGAGGGTTTATTATCATGTTTGGTATGTGATTCAACCTGCTTATGTGTGATGTTTCTGAGCTCGTGGTTTGTAACATTGAGGCCTTTGGAAGTGACGCAGCCTTTTGGTTGGGCGCGCTTTTTTGCACTGTATGGTTCACCTTGTGTCGGGTGTGGTTCCATTCCGTTTTCCATTTTCACATTCCTGACCAGGTGGCGAAGGAAATATTCTGGTCATAGGAGGTGGTGAGTGCCCCAGCCATTGTGGGTGTCAGGTGCCGTTTTTTTTGTTTTACTGTCCATATTTATATATCCTCTACCAGTTATGGAGGATTCTGATGCTGAGACTGTGCTAATTTCTGATTCAGTTTCGGAGGATTCTGATACTGAGACTATTTTGATTTCAGATTCTGATTCTGTGTCCGGTGGCAAATCCGGACTAGCCTTGTTGACACATGTCAACCAGTTTTGTTTCGTATGCCATTTTAGAGCGCCTTGTTCCTCGGGCTCGGGAAATCAAGGGACAGCTTAGCCATTCGCCTCTGGGGGTCCTGTCCTCCAAGAGGCGAGTTCCCTACCAATTCATACTTCTACACATGCGGGTAACCCAGTTTCTGATTCCTCCATGCAGGGTGGCGTGTTCCCCCCGGAGGTTGCTGCACGTTTTTGCTTCCACATAATGTTGGCTATTGTTTGTCTGCAGAGTCCAGACGTTTATTTGAGAATGTGCTCGTGCCCTATTGTCCCAGGCCTTCTGCCTTGGGGAGGGTCTCTACAGTTCCCCGCGGGTGTAACTGTCCATGAGTGCTGTGTCTTTTGTTACAGGATTGTGCGCCTTCTCGTATTGCTCAGACATGTTTTTCAGTTATTGAATGACCCTATAGTTACCACATACAGGGATTTTCAGTCTGCTAATTCGAATGGTGCAACTCATTAGACATGTGGGGATGAGGTAATCTCCTGATAGTCATTTGATTGAGATCTTTCCCAGTTTTTTTTTTAAAGATAGGGCTCCATTTGGCTGGTTCCACGGACAGGCCTGTGTCTTTTTTTGGTGTTAACCTACGGGTTGCCTTATATTTTATTTGTATCCAATTGGATGTCTTTTATTTGGTTTTGTTTCCTTCGGGAACCTTCTGGGATCTATACTCTTCGTTCTTCTTCGGAAGTTGTTTTGGACACGTTAGTCCTATGTTATAATGTCTATTTTCTTTTTCCCCTATGAGGGAGAATTTTGCAGCTTGCTGGTTAGGGCCCTAAGTGCAGGCTGGTTCTGATGGGTTTAAAAAGAAGGTGCCACAATAGTGCAGGATCAATGGTGTCAGGTATACCCCCACTCCAATAACCCGTACTTACAGGATGGAAGGCACTTGATAAGTGCTACAAATGCCTTCAGGTGCATTACTGGTTGATACAGTGTAAGTTGAACACGGAATACAGAGAAGTCGTGAGGCTACAAAGAGCAGTTTTCTGGGCGACTGTAAGAGCCCAGAAGGCATTTGTAGCACTTATCAAGTGCCTTCCATCCTGTAAGTATGGGTTATTGGAGTGGGGGTATACCTGACACCATTGATCCTGCACTATTGTGGCGCCTTCTTTTTATCCCTTCTTTTGATGCTGCAGAATCGTATACCAACTACCTTTTAGAAGAAGCAGCTGGCCACAGACCCGCTCCCCACCAGAAGTGTGACATTATCGCTATTCCCTACAAACTAGTAGTGTCCCACAATGTAGATAGGGAATAGTGATAATGTCACACTTCTGGTGGGGAGCGGGTCTGTGGCCAGCTGCTTCTTCTAAAGGTAGTTAGTATACGATTCTGCAGTATCAAAAGAAGGGATAAAAAGAAGGCACCACAATAGTGCAGGATCAATGGTGTCAGGCATACCCCCACTCCAATAACCCATACTTACAGGATGGAAGGCACTTGATAAGTGCTACAAATGCCTTCTGGCTCTTACAGTCGCCCAGCAAACTGCTCCTCGTAGCCTCACGACTTCTCTGTATTCCGTGTTCAACTTACACTGTATCAACCAGTAATGCGCCTGAAGGCATTTGTAGCACTTATCAAGTGCCTTCCATCCTGTAAGTATGGGTTATTGGAGTGGGGGTATACCTGACACCATTGATCCTGCACTATTGTGGTGCCTTCTTTTTATCCCTTCTTTTGATACTGCAGAATCGTATGCCAACTACCTTTAGAAGAAGCAGCTGGCCACAGACCCGCTTCCCACCAGAAGTGTGACATTATCGCTATTCCCTATCTACATTGTGGGACACTACTAGTTTGTTGGAGTGGAGTTACACATCGAACTGATAAATGACTTTATGCATGAACAGTGTTTTGCATATATATGATTGACATACATATTGATATTTGTTTAAGTGTCTAGCAGAGAGTTATACTAACATACTCTTTTATTGAGCTAGATTTGACACTTTGTTGTTGCACTATTAAGTTTGATTTGCACATATTTGTATTGATATTTGTTTAAGTGTCTAGCAGAGAGTTACACTAACTTGCTCTTTTATTGAGCTAGATTTTACACTTTGTTGTTGCACTATTAAGTCAGATTTGCACATATTTGTGTGATTGTTTAATAATAGCACACATTTAATGAGTAGGCGCATCCAATTTTCTTTATTTGGTTCTGATGGGTTTGTTCGGTCTTGTGGCTGCTCAGACACGTGGCGCTGTTCTGCTCGGCTGGTACGGTAGAGGCGCCGAGTGCTCAGGTTATCATTGGTTTTCATGTCCAACTAAGCACTCGAGAGGACCGGTGGGTCCGTTGGGCAGACAGGATTCTTTCAGTCCTTATGGCCTTCAGTCATAGATGACCGGGTGTCACTCTATCTGACATCTGATATCTTCAAAACTTAGGCCTAGATTTGGAGTTCGGCGGTAAAAGGGCTGTTAACGCTCCGCGGGTTTTTTTCTGGCCGCACCATAAATTTAACTCTGGTATCGAGAGTTCAAACAAATGCTGCGTTAGGCTCCAAAAAAGGAGCGTAGAGCATTTTTACCGCAAATGCAACTCTCGATACCAGAGTTGCTTACGGACGCGGCCGGCATCAAAAACGTGCTCGTGCACGATTCTCCCATAGGAAACAATGGGGCTGTTTGAGCTGAAAAAAAACCTAACACCTGCAAAAAAGCAGCGTTCAGCTCCTAACGCAGCCCCATTGTTTCCTATGGGGAAACACTTCCTACGTCTGCACCTAACACTCTAACATGTACCCCGAGTCTAAACACCCCTAACCTTACACTTATTAACCCCTAATCTGCCGCCCCCGCTATCGCTGACCCCTGCATTACACTTTTAACCCCTAATCTGCCGCTCCGTAAACCGCCGCCACCTACGTTATCCCTATGTACCCCTAATCTGCTGCCCTAACATCGCCGACCCCTATGTTATATTTATTAACCCCTAATCTGCCCCCCACAACGTCGCCGACACCTACCTACACTTATTAACCCCTAATCTGCCGAGCGGACCTGAGCGCTACTATAATAAAGTTATTAACCCCTAATCCGCCTCACTAACCCTATCATAAATAGTATTAACCCCTAATCTGCCCTCCCTAACATCGCCGACACCTACCTTCAATTATTAACCCCTAATCTGCCGACCGGAGCTCACCGCTATTCTAATAAATGTATTAACCCCTAAAGCTAAGTCTAACCCTAACACTAACACCCCCCTAAGTTAAATATAATTTTTATCTAACGAAATAAATTAACTCTTATTAAATAAATGATTCCTATTTAAAGCTAAATACTTACCTGTAAAATAAATCCTAATATAGCTACAATATAAATTATAATTATATTATAGCTATTTTAGGATTAATATTTATTTTACAGGCAACTTTGTAATTATTTTAACCAGGTACAATAGCTATTAAATAGTTAAGAACTATTTAATAGTTACCTAGTTAAAATAATAACAAATTTACCTGTAAAATAAATCCTAACCTAAGATATAATTAAACCTAACACTACCCTATCAATAAAATAATTAAATAAACTACCTACAATTACCTACAATTAACCTAACACTACACTATCAATAAATTAATTAAACACAATTGCTACAAATAAATACAATTAAATAAACTATCTAAAGTACAAAAAATAAAAAAGAACTAAGTTACAGAAAATAATAAAATATTTACAAACATAAGAAAAATATTACAACAATTTTAAACTAATTACACCTACTCTAAGCCCCCTAATAAAATAACAAAGCCCCCCAAAATAAAAAATTCCCTACCCTATTCTAAAATACAAAAATTACAAGCTCTTTTACCTTACCAGCCCTGAACAGGGCCCTTTGCGGGGCATGCCCCAAGAATTTCAGCTCTTTTGCCTGTAAAAAAAAACATACAATACCCCCCCCACAACATTACAACCCACCACCCACATACCCCTAATCTAACCCAAACCCCCCTTAAATAAACCTAACACTACCCCCCTGATGATCTTCCTACCTTGTCTTCACCATGCCAGGTTCACCGATCCGTCCTGGCTCCAAGATCTTCATCCAACCCAAGCGGGGGCTAGACATCCACTGAAGAAGTCCAGAAGAGGGTCCAAAGTCTTCCTCCTATCCGGCAAGAAGAGGACATCCGGACCGGCAAACATCTTCTCCAAGCGGCATCTTCTATCTTCTTCCATCCGATGACGACCGGCTCCATCTTGAAGACCTCCAGCGCGGATCCATCCTCTTCTTCCGACGACTAGACGACGAATGACGGTTCCTTTAAGGGACGTCATCCAAGATGGCGTCCCTCGAATTCCGATTGGCTGATAGGATTCTATCAGCCAATCGGAATTAAGGTAGGAATTTTCTGATTGGCTGATGGAATCAGCCAATCAGAATATAGTTCAATCCGATTGGCTGATCCAATCAGCCAATCAGATTGAGCTCGCATTCTATTGGCTGTTCCGATCAGCCAATAGAATGCGAGCTCAATCTGATTGGCTGATTGGATCAGCCAATCGGATTGAACTTGATTCTGATTGGCTGATTCCATCAGCCAATCAGAAAATTCCTACCTTAATTCCGATTGGCTGATAGAATCCTATCAGCCAATCGGAATTCGAGGGACGCCATCTTGGATGACGTCCCTTAAAGGAACCGTCATTCGTCGTCTAGTCGTCGGAAGAAGAGGATGGATCCGCGCTGGAGGTCTTCAAGATGGAGCCGGTCGTCATCGGATGGAAGAAGATAGAAGATGCCGCTTGGAGAAGATGTTTGCCGGTCCGGATGTCCTCTTCTTGCCGGATAGGAGGAAGACTTTGGACCCTCTTCTGGACTTCTTCAGTGGATGTCTAGCCCCCGCTTGGGTTGGATGAAGATCTTGGAGCCAGGACGGATCGGTGAACCTGGCATGGTGAAGACAAGGTAGGAAGATCATCAGGGGGGTAGTGTTAGGTTTATTTAAGGGGGGTTTGGGTTAGATTAGGGGTATGTGGGTGGTGGGTTGTAATGTTGGGGGGGGGGTATTGTATGTTTTTTTTTACAGGCAAAAGAGCTGAAATTCTTGGGGCATGCCCCGCAAAGGGCCCTGTTCAGGGCTGGTAAGGTAAAAGAGCTTGTAATTTTTGTATTTTAGAATAGGGTAGGGAATTTTTTATTTTGGGGGGCTTTGTTATTTTATTAGGGGGCTTAGAGTAGGTGTAATTAGTTTAAAATTGTTGTAATATTTTTCTTATGTTTGTAAATATTTTATTATTTTCTGTAACTTAGTTCTTTTTTATTTTTTGTACTTTAGATAGTTTATTTAATTGTATTTATTTGTAGCAATTGTGTTTAATTAATTTATTGATAGTGTAGTGTTAGGTTAATTGTAGGTAATTGTAGGTAGTTTATTTAATTATTTTATTGATAGGGTAGTGTTAGGTTTAATTATATCTTAGGTTAGGATTTATTTTACAGGTAAATTTGTTATTATTTTAACTAGGTAACTATTAAATAGTTCTTAACTATTTAATAGCTATTGTACCTGGTTAAAATAATTACAAAGTTGCCTGTAAAATAAATATTAATCCTAAAATAGCTATAATATAATTATAATTTATATTGTAGCTATATTAGGATTTATTTTACAGGTAAGTATTTAGCTTTAAATAGGAATCATTTATTTAATAAGAGTTAATTTATTTCGTTAGATAAAAATTATATTTAACTTAGGGGGGTGTTAGTGTTAGGGTTAGACTTAGCTTTAGGGGTTAATACATTTATTAGAATAGCGGTGAGCTCCGGTCGGCAGATTAGGGGTTAATAATTGAAGGTAGGTGTCGGCGATGTTAGGGAGGGCAGATTAGGGGTTAATACTATTTATGATAGGGTTAGTGAGGCGGATTAGGGGTTAATAACTTTATTATAGTAGCGCTCAGGTCCGCTCGGCAGATTAGGGGTTAATAAGTGTAGGTAGGTGTCGGCGACGTTGAGGGGGGCAGATTAGGGGTTAATAAATATAACATAGGGGTCGGCGATGTTAGGGGTAGCAGATTAGGGGTACATAGGGATAACGTAGGTGGCGGCGATTTGCGGTCGGAAGATTAGGGGTTAATTATTTTAAGTAGCTTGCGGCGACGTTGTGGGGGGCAAGTTAGGGGTTAATAGATATAATACAGGGGTCGGCGGTGTTAGGGGCAGCAGATTAGGGGTACATAAGTATAACGTAGGTGGCGGTCGGCAGATTAGGGGTTAAAAATTTTAATCGAGTGGCGGCGATGTGGGGGGACCTCGGTTTAGGGGTACATAGGTAGTTTATGGGTGTTAGTGTACTTTAGGGTACAGTAGTTAAGAGCTTTATAAACCGGCGTTAGCCAGAAAGCTCTTAACTCCTGCTATTTTCAGGCGGCTGGAATCTTGTCGTTAGAGCTCTAACGCTCACTGCAGAAACGACTCTAAATACCGGCGTTAGGAAGATCCCATTGAAAAGATAGGCTACGCAAATGGCGTAGGGGGATCTGCGGTATGGAAAAGTCGCGGCTGAAAAGTGAGCGTTAGACCCTTTAATCACTGACTCCAAATACCAGCGGGCGCCCAAAACCAGCGTTAGGAGCCTCTAACGCTGGTTTTGACGGCTACCGCCGAACTCTAAATCTAGGCCATAGTGTTTTCTCCTGGTTGGGAGGCGGAAAGGAGGGAAGGGTTCCCCCTGGGGTCTTGCTGGCCCCAAATCAGACTTGTGGGGCCTTTTTTGTTAGATCCTTAGGTCTATGGTCCTGTCGTCTGTTTTGGAGTCGGGTTGTGCCTGTACTCTGTGGGGATGGCTGTGCATCCTTATGCTCGTTCTTGTACCAGTTTCAGGATTCTTCTGTTCCCCGGTTAGGGATCCCTGAGGCTGGGTTGGTCCAGCTGAGTGGGGGTCTGCAGGTCAGGATGGCCGAGCGGTCTAAGGCGCTGCGTTTAGGTCGCAGTCTGCTCTGGATGTGCGGACTTGTTGAGTCTATCTTGTTAGCTCAGTCTGCTAAGATATGGAATTCCTTTCCTCTTCCTTTGGGCATTTTTGCGTGGTTGAATACTTTGGAATTCTCTGTTCCGACGCTTGGAGGACTTAGCCTTTTTTGGTTGCATTTAGTACTTGCAGGATGTTGGAGAGAAGTATTTTCTGTCTGTGCCCAGGTTTCTCCCGGGTTTTGCTGGTATAGGAGTGGCCTCCTTTCCGGTTTGGGCCCCTGTGGGTCTTTGTGAGTTGAGCTCACTTTTGGAGCTGTTCTTTTTTGGCCTTTCAGGTTCCTCAGTTCTCCTTGCCTTGTCCCCTTGGGGGTTTTGGCTTATGTTCCCCTGGTTAGTGGAGGTGACTTGGTTGGGGACTGTCTGTAGGACGACGGTGTTTCCTGGAAGACTGTTGGCTCAGTCGAGTCCGTTTGGCATTCTCTAGTTTGGCTTCTGGACTAGCTGTGAGTCAGTTTCCTTGGGGCTTTTCTATTCAAAATGCAGTTTTTTTTATTGGGTTTAGGTTCAGGCTTGGTGCCCTCAGTATGGGCCGCCTATTGTACCCTCCCGTCTTGGCATTCAGTGTCCTCTTTACTCCATTTCCATTTAAGAAGAAAAACATAAATTATGCTTACCTGATCATTTCCTTTTCTTCTGATGGAAAGAGTCCACAGCTCCCCACCCGTAACTTATTTGGGGCGTCCTTTTATTCTTCTGGCACCTTTCACCCTGATATTTCTTATGCTGTTCCTTGTTCCTCGGTAGAATGACTGGGGGATGAGGGGAGTGGGAGGAGTATTTAAGCCTTTGGCTGGGATGTCTTTGCCTCCTCCTGGTGGCCAGGTTCTTATTTCCCAAAAGTAATGAATGCAGCTGTGGAAAAGAAGAAAAGGAAATTATCAGGTATGCATAATTTATTTTATCTATATATAGATTTAAAATTTGGGAGCTCAGATCAATGCGAGACCAATGATCCCTGAGAATTATCATTAAGGAAGATAGAAGTCAGATTTCACAGCTGAATGATACAGGGACTTAAAAATACCCTGTTATGTGCACAGTATTTCCCTTATGGGACTTCCGCCATAGCTACCCTCAGGTGTTGTGGGGACTTGTCCTGCAGTCTCCTTCATTGGGATTCAGGTATTTCTTACAGATATCCTCTGTGGTACCCATACCTGCACTGGATGGGCTCTCTACTGCAGCTACATGCCTGGTAAGCCGGTGGAGGGGTGCTTTGGCAGCTAAGTGCCTTATCTTAGAGCACACACAGCCCAGAGGCTATTTGTAGATACTCAGACACAGTTACAACATAGCAGGAAATTTACCTTATTTTTCCTCATGACACACTTTTTTTCTAATTTTGCAGATTCCTGCATACCTTATTCTGTTTAAAAACATTACTGATAACACACTGAATGGCTTTAATGACCCTCTGGCAGCTATGAGAAAACATGTTTTGCACCTTTCTGAAAATAGATGCCTTGCCCTTTTAGAAAACTTCTAACTGCTCTGTGAAGTTAGCGGTTTAGTTGTGCACACTCCGGTCTTGCAGGGGATCTGGTTTTTTTTTATGGCTTTAACTATTTATTTTGCTCAGTCCAAAAACGTTTTCGTTTTTTTGCCGATGCATTCCTTTAATATCAAGGTTTTATTTTGGAAAATATTAACCAGGAAATTTCCGTTCCTTCTTTGTGTCCAGTTCCTGCTAACTCTAAGGAGCGACTATTGCATAATCTGGATGTGGTCAGAGCTTTGAAGTTCTGTCTTCATGCTACTAAAGACTTTAGAAAATCTTCTAGTCTGTTTATTCACTATTCTGAGGCTTGAAAAGGGCAGAAGGCTACTAAGATAGCATTGGCTTCTTGGCTCAAACAAGTGAAAAAGCTTACTTGATGGCAGGAAGGTCACCTCTTAAGAGTATCACAGCTCATTCTACAAGAGTAGTTGCAACCTCATGGGCATTTAAGAATGATGCATCCTTGGAACATAATTGCAATGCCCCAACATGGTCTTCCTTACATACTTTTTCCAAATGTTATCATTTTGATGTATTTGCTTCTTCTCAAGCAGCTTTTGGCAGGTAAACCCTTCAGGTCACTGTGTCGACTAAATAGGAACTGCCAGAAAAATTGTCCCACCCTATCCATAACATAGACAATCTGCTTGGGTATTAATCACACATGTTATGGATTACTATGTACCATCATTATTTTACTAAAGAAATTATAATTTATGCTTACCTGATAAATTCTTTTCTTTTGGAATAATGATGGTCCATTTTAATTTAATTATTATTTTTTTTGGCCAATAATTCTATTTGTACCTCTATAGGCCCTGCTTTGTCTTTCCTACCTATTTGTTCCTATTCTCCATTCCCTGCTTGGCTATATGTTGAATTGATTAGAGAGGGGAAGTGGGAAGATTGGTCTCACATTGATCTGAACTCCCAAATTTTAAATCCATATATAGATAACAGGAAATACCTCTATTCTCAACCACCTCCTGAGAGGCCAAGAACAGAACTGATTAGACAGGGGAAGTGGGAGGAATTTATAGCTCTTGTGTGGGTTCTTGGCCTCCCCTAGTGGCGGGAATTATCCCAGATGTTATGGATTCCTATGGACCATCATTATTTAAAAAAAAAAAAAAAAATTTATCACGTAATCATAAATTATCATTTTACTTTTTTTATGCCACCATAGAAGTCTAATATGTAAAGGATTTATCACACCTGCGATATCCAACATTCTGATGTTAGTGTGCCCTAGACTACCCCTAGCACAAAAATAGAAAAACTATTGATAGAGCACAAGCGATATTAACACAAAATAGAGCTATTATTTTTCGAAATCTAGGACAGGGTTCTTCAAAAAAGAATTCCCAAGACCCAGTGTCATAATACCACATACCATTGCAACCCTATGCTTGGTCTGAAAATTTCTGAAGTAATATACAAGGTATCTGAAATATTTGGCAAAGTGACTAAAATTTGTCCATACTTTATCCCTGATTGTATTCAAGCTAAAAAGTGAAGTGTAAAAAGTAATAACACACACTCTCATACAACACATACCCCACACACTGTGTTATAATACCCATACACACCACACACACTGTCATATAACACACACTCATCTACAACACACATACACATAACACACTCATACAACACACAACACACACACACTCTCCTACAACACACACTGTCCTACAACACACACAAACACACCACACACATTGTCATATAACAACCATACACACCACACACTGTCATATAACACACACTCTCCCACAACACACATCACACCACACCACACACAATATCCTACAATACACCACACCCACTCTCATACAACACACACACACACTCTCATAGAACACACAAACCACACACACCCTCTTACAACACACACACACACTATCCTACAACAAACACACTGTCCTCCTACAACACACACTCCACACACTCTCATATAACACACACACACTCATACAACACACACACACCACATACACTGTCCTACAACACACACGTCACACACTCTCATACAACACACACCCTCATATAACACACATACCACACATACCCTCTTACAGACTTACAGCACACACTCCTACAATACACACCACACACACTCTCCTACAACACCAACACAAGTCGCAACCCAGTTGAAGAAGGCCATAGTTATATTCAAGCAATAGTACAATAATAAAATTTTGCTTGATGCATATTAGAATTTTTTCTTATTATACTAGTATGGTAATAACACACACGCCACACAAACTCGCATATAACACACACACTATCTTATAACACACATACACACCACACACACTGTCATATAACACACTCTCATACAACACACACACCACACACACTCATACAACACATTCTCTCTTATAACACACACGCCAGAAACACTCATACAACACACACACACACCACACACACTCTCATACAACACACACACACCACACACTCTCCTACAACACACACCACACACACCCTCTTACAACACACACACCACACACACTCTCCTACAACACACACACTGTCCTCCTCCAACACACACTCCACACACTCTCATACAACACACACACTCATACTACACACACACCACACACACTGTCCTACAACACACACTCTCATACAACACACACTCCCATACAACACATACAACAAACACTCCTACAAAACACTCGCCACACACACTCATACAACACAAACACACCACACCCTCTTATATAACACACACACCCCACACACTTTCATACAACACACACCCTCTTACAACACACACACACACACCACATACACTCTCCCGCAACACACACCACACACATTCTCCTATAACACAAACACAAGTCACATCACAGTAAACATGGTGTTGTGACCCACTAATGGGTCCTTACCCGTGATTTGAAGAACCCTGATCTAGGCCATAGTTATATTCAAGCAATAGTACAATAATACAATGGTGTGAGATGCATATTAGATTATTATCTTGTTATTCTAGTATGTTTTAAGGTATTTTTGTCTTTTTGTTAAACATTCAAAATATTGTTAGTTAAGTATTATATTTTTGAGCTGTGCCTGCTCAATCAGTTGTATTTGTCTGCTACACTAAACATTATCCTTGTCTTAGTTATCCCAATTTTATAATCTTATTTCTTTTTCTGCTCCTGAAAGTATTCCATTTTATGAAATAACCATTACAACCGTCAACATTTTACACTTCATTGCTTGGTAAAAAACTACTTTGTAGGAACTTAAAAAAAAAGAACAAACAATTTATATTGCGCCAATTTTCTTTATTATTCCCTTTTCTAAACCTATAATCACACCACAGTAAAAAAAAGATTTTTTTTAAGTCTGTATGAATTATATTTCTATCAGATTTTTTTTCATTCGTATTCATTGTGCATTTTCAATAGCTAAGCTATAATTTTTAGTAATACCAACTTAATTTCTGAAACTTCTGGCATCAAAAAATGAGTCTAATATAATGAATCAAAATTATATTGCTCAATAAAATTGGCCAGTTTAGATTTGAGATCCCAAAGGCCCAAGCTGCTTTATAGCTATGGGTAAAAACTATTCAAGGGCAAAATTGCGTATTAAAATGTGTTCTACAAACACATCTGTAGCTTTATAAATATGCAGGAGCTTTGAAAAAAAGAAATTCTTCTAGAGTTGCTATCCATGCCGGAATACGTTTTTATGTTTTAGATCCGACCTCAGTGGTTCAGTATTGTGTGGGACAGGGTGACCTTTTATAATATTAATTAGTAACACTAATCACATTGCTTTTAGGTTGTCTAACATGTGATTGAATAGGGTGATATCCTGAGTGGTTACTTAGTAATAACCTGAGTTTCTGCCCTATATTTTTACTAAATGTAAGCTTAAAGGTACACAATGTGATTTATTAGTGAAGATGAAAGTCAGTCATTCAGAGGACTTCTGAAGTTGAGACATTTTTATTGTATTTAATAATAATAGACGGCAACTAAATGAGCATTTTAGCTCAAGTGGGAAGAGACTATGGAGAGTGTAAAAAAAAGGTATTAAAGGGACATGAAACCCCATTTTTTTCTTTCATGATTTAGAAAGAGCATACAATTATAAACAACTTTCTAATTTACTTCTATTATCTATTTTGCTTCATTCTCTTGATATTCTTTGCTGGAAAGCATATCTAGATATGCTTAGTAGCTGCTGATTGGTAGCTGCACATAGATGCCTCCTGTGATTGGTTCACCTTGTGCATTGCTATTTCTTCATTAAAGTATATCTAAAGAATGAAGCAAATTAGGTAATAAAAGTAAATTGGAATATTGTTTAAAGTTGTATTCTCTACCTTAATCATGAAAGAAAATGTTTGGGTATAGTGTCCCTTTAAGTTTAGTTTTCACAAAGGGCACCAATCTGCCCTGGTAATCATTTACTAAACATATGTATGTTCATTATGTTTCTATAAATTTACAGACTATTTGTGGAAATTGTAATTGTTATATTGGATTTTCCACATTTGAGAGCATCACGTTGATTGATAAGGATATTTTTTCGAATCAGAAAGGATAATGTATTGTACTATACCCACGTTTTATAGTTATCAATACTAAAGGGTAGAATGTATATTACATAACTGAGGATCTTGTGCATTAAAGGCTAGATTAAAAGTGGAGCAGCATTTAGCTCTCACACTCGAGCGCTAATACCATTGAAAGGAAACTTTTTACACTTGCGGGTATGTGTGTGTATTACAAGTTGAAAGTCATTTTTTGCACGCAAGCGAAACCCAACACACACAAACTTCAGAACTTCGGATCTCACAACCGTGCTATCTTCTTCTCCCCATAGACTTCATCAGAGAGGACAAACTGAAAAAAACTAACACTTATCTAACACTATGAATATTTTACATTTCAGTGTTCTAAACATTGAAGAAAATGTTATATATATATATATATATATATATATATACACATACATACACAGTATATAGGTATAGATATATACAGATATATAGGAATATATATTTAAAAATACAAAGAACATTTTCCCCTACATGAAGAACACTGGAATGTAAAATATTTACAGTACATACACACTAAAACACATTATTAAATATTAAAATTGAATAAACCATTTTTTTCCCGTTTCCAGGTATTTGACTGGAAAGGGCTCCAAAGTGTGTATATACATATACACACCAAATGTTAGGCACAAAGGTAACATTTTATATATCTGTCTAGCCAGTTTTTAGCCCTAATCCTTTAAGCAAGGTCTTCGGTCGTGCTAACCAAACAGCAAAATTAGTTTGTGCTAGTGCAGTCACAATTACTTTCAATTTGTAATATGTGTACAAGTTAACGCTGGCACAATATCTTAATATTACGTGCGCTATCATTACCGCACCACTTGTAATCTAGCACTATTTTGTTACCTGGACAGTATCAGAGACCATGGAAGGAAAAATAATTTTATATATATATAGTATATAATAAGTCTACACACCACTGTTAAAATGTCAGGTTTCTGTGTTGTAAAAAAATGAGACAAAGATAAACCATTTCAGAACTTTTCCCACCTTTAGTGTGACCTATAAACTGTACAACTCAATTGAAAAACAAACTGGAATTTTTTAGGTGGAGAGAAGTAAAAGTAAAAACTAAAATAATATGGTTGCATAAGTGTGAACACCCTTAAACTGATACTTTGTTGAAGCACCTTTTGAATTTATTACAGCACTCAGTCTTTTTGGGTATGAGTTTTTCAGCATGGCACATCTTGACTTGGCAAGATTTGCCCACTCTTCTTTGCAAAAACACTCCAAATCTGTCAGATTGCGAGGGCATCTCCTGTGCACAGCCCTCTTTAGATCACCCCAGAGATTTTTGATTGGATTCAGGTCTGGGCTCTGGCTGGGCCATTCCAAAACTGTAATCTTCTTCTGGTGAAGCCATTCCTTTGTTGATTTGGATGTATGCTTTGGGTCGTTGTCATGCTGAAAGATTGTTCCTCTTCATGTTAAGCTTTCTAGCAGAAGCCTAAAGGTTTTGTGCCAATATTGACTGGTATTTGGAACTGTTCATAATTCCCTCTACCTTGACTAATGCTCCAGTTCCAGCTGAATAGAAACAGCCCCAAAGCATGATGCTGCCACCACAATGCTTCACTGTGGGTAATGGTGTTCTTTTGGTGAATTGCAGTGTTGTTTTTGTGCCAAACATATCTTTTAGAATTATGGCCAAAAAGTTCAATCTTGGTTTCATCAGACCAGATCACCTTTTGTGACATGCTTTTGGGAGACTTTAGATGTGTTTTTGCAAAATGTAGCCTGGCTTGGATGTTTTTTTATTAAGAATAGGCTTTCATCTTGCCACTCTACCCCATAACCCAAACATATGAAGAATACGGACGATTGTTGTCACATGTACCACACAGCCAGTACTTGGCAGATATTCCTGCATCTCCTTTAATGTTGCTGTAGGCCTCCCAGACTAGTTTTCTTCTCGTCTTTTCATCAATTTTGGAGGGATGTCCAGTTCTTGGTAATGTCTCCACTTGATGATGACTGTCTTTACTGTGTTCCATGGTATATCTAATGCCTTGGAAATTCTTTTGTACCCTTCTCTTGACTGATACCTTTTACCAATGAGATCCCTCTGATGCTTTGGAAGCTCTCTGCGGACCATGGCTTTTGTTGTAGGATGCGACTAAGAAAATGTCAGGAAAGACCTACTAGAACATCTGAACTTTATTTGGGGTTAATCAGAGGCACTTTAAATGATGGCAGGTGTGTACTGACTCCTATTTAACATGATTTTGAATATGACTGCTTAATTCTGAACACAGCTACAACCCCAGTTATAAGAGGGTGTGCACACTTATGCAACCATATATTATTTATTTTTTTACTTCCCTCCACCTAGAAGATTTCAGTTTGTTTTTCAATTGAGTTGTACAGTTTATAGGTCACATTAAAGGTAGAAAAAGTTTTGAAATGATTTATCTTTGTCTCATTTTTTTACATCACAGAAACCTGACAATTTTTACAGGGGTGTGTAGACTTTTTATATGCACTGTATATATAGTAAGATATAAAGCTATGGATATATATTTGATACCTTCGGGTTAGCACACTATGCCTAGCACACCTTTGCAAAAGCCAGAACAGGGCTTTTGTAGTGGGCAATAGAAGTGTATTGGGAGAGGGATTTAGCACAGCCATGCTATTCGACTTCCAGATGTTAGCACACCTGAGTCTTTTGCTCGAGGGCAACCTTTTTACTTTCAACTTGTAATATGAGGGCAAGAATATGAGCGCTATTGATTTAACTTGCGCAGTGTTAGAGCTTAATAATGCTAATATATTTGCGCTCCACTTGTAATCTAGGCCCATGTTTGCTATTTTCAACACTGCAAATCTTGTCTCTTAACAAACCACACTTAAAACTATGAAATGTGAACAAAATAAATCTGGTCATTTGAAAACTCACTCATGATTGCAGTATGGGTCAATTTTCCCGGCTAGAGTGTATTTAATTGTTTGCATATATCTCCTTTACCTTTATTTTGTCATTTGAAATAACTGATTCTACTGGTAGAAACCACCATCTACACTGAAAATACAAGTAACAAAAATATGATTTGTAGAAAAGCTATGTAAACAGGAGACAACAGGACTAATTAATCTCCCAGTAGGATATAGGAGAATTCAGATTTCTGTATCTGAAATAGCTGCTTGTGTCCAGCCCTACTTAGAATTTCAATACAAAACGATGTTTAGACATACAAAAACATTAGCAGATCTGTTTTATCTTCAGACTCGGACAATTTTTATGGACATGTCCTTGAGAAGAAGAGGTGATGGTTTTAATGAGAAAAACTGCTATTTCAAATAAAAAAAAACATTAAGGAACAATTTCCCATACATTTGATACTCAGCTTTGGAGCCATTGCAATGGTCATGAGAGCCCTGGGGTGATCAAAAACTTCTGCTCTCACACAATTGGTTGCATGAGAGTAATGACCAGGCTGCACAGGAATATTCTTAAGCAATATTAACTGTGGGCAGCAAGTGCCAACTTACTCCAAGCATAGGTGGACTGGTTCTCTGGCTGTAAATCTTGCTCATCCGCTAGTTATTAAATGGGGCACTATTAGGTTGTATGTTATAAATACAGGGGTCAAGTCGAGCAGAAACCATGGGAACGGCGTTCCGCCACTATTTTTGCAGGAGGAACTAAGTTCCCTCTGGACAGAGAACAGAAACACTTCAGTAAACACTGCTGCTGCTGATGAGAGGAGCTGAAGCACATTCAGAGGGATAGTGAGATCCTCTAGTAATGGGCAGTAACACTTCCTACAATACACTAAATGTAAGCCTGTCAGCGTTCCTGCTGTATTATCACAGAAGATACTAGCTGAACACACATGGGGGCCCATTTATTAAGCTCCGAACAGAGCTTGTGGGCCCGTGTTTCTGGCGAATCTTCAGGCTCGCCAGAAACACAAGTTATGGAGCAACGGTCTAAAGACCTCTGCTTCATAACCCTGTTCGCCTGCTCTGATGAGGCGGACAGGAATCACCGGAATTCAACCCGATCGAGTACGATCGGGTTGATTGACACCTCCCTGCTGGCAGCCTATTGGCCGCGAGTCAGCAGGGAGCGGCGTTGCACCAGCAGCTCTTGTGAGCTGCTGGTGCAATGTTAAATGCGGAGAGCGTATTGCTCTCTGCATTCAGCGAGGTCTTGCGGACCTGATCCGCACTGTCGGATCAGGTCCACAAGACCTTTGATAAATAGGCCAACTCTAGGGGGAGCAAAATAAGGAGCCAAAAAATATATATATCAAAGAAGGATTCTTAAAAAAACACCCCACTATCTAAGGTGTATGTATTACTAGCTATAGGATATATATAATAGTATACATATAGCAAATATTATTAGACAATATAGTAATGAATATCTGCACAGGAAGTACTATTGACTCTTATCTGTTCACGGTGTCAGTCCTTAAATGGATCCAAAGGTATGTAAGTCCTCTTGAGGTTAACCCCTTAACGACCAAGGACTACGCCACACGTCCTCAAAAAAAATACACTTAATGACCGAGGACGTGTGGCGTACGTCCTTGGTCTGGAAAGCAGCTGGAAGCGATCCTGCTCGCTTCCAGTTGCTTTCCGGTTATTGCAGTGATGCCTCGATATTGAGGCATCCTGCAATAACCTTTTTTAGCAATCCAGTGCAGAGAGAGCCACTCTGTGGCCCTCTCTGCACCGGACATCACCGGCTAAATTCGTTGGTGGGTGGGAGCCGGTTCGGGAGGCGGGTGGCGGCCATCGATGGCCCTGATGATGTGTAGGGGGGCGGGATCGTGGGCGGGGGTGATCGGAGGCGCGCACGGGAGGGCGGGGGCGGGCGCGTGCACGGGGAGGGAGCGGGTGGGAACCGCTACACTACAGAAAAAAAGATGTATTAAAAGTTTTAAAAAAATAGTATTTTTTCATATAAAATACATTAGTCAGGGGGTGGGGGATTGGTCTGTGGGGGGGGGGGAAGCTAGACTACAGAAAAAAGATGTATTAAAAGTTTTAAAAAAATAGTATTTTTTCATATAAAATACATTAGTCAGGGGGTGGGGGATTGGTCTGTGGGGGGGGGGAAGCTACACTACAGAAAAAGAACATAATAATTAAAAAAAAAACATTTCTCTTGTAAACTGGGTACTGGCAGACAGCTGCCAGTACCCAAGATGGCCCCCAATAAGGCAGAGGGGGGGGGGGGTTAGAGAGCTGTTTTGGGGGGGATCAGGGAGGTTGGGGGCTAAGGAGGGATCCTACAAAGTAGCATATGTAAATATGCTAAAAATGTATTTTATTTTTTAAAAAAAAACACTTTTATTTTAGTACTGGCAGACTTTCTGCCAGTACTTACGATGGCGGGGACAATTGTGGGGTGGGGGAGGGAAGGGAGCTGTTTGGGAGGGATCAGGGGGTCTGATGTGTCAGGTGGGAGTCTGATCTCTACACTAAAGCTAAAATTAACCCTGCAAGCTCCCTACAAACTACCTAATTAACCCCTTCACTGCTAGCCATAATACACGTGTGATGCGCAGCAGCACTTAGCGGCCTTCTAATTACCAAAAAGCAACGCCAAAGTCATATATGTCTGCTATTTCTGAACAAAGGGGATCCCAGAGAACCATTTACAACCATTTGTGCCATAATTGCACATGCTGTTTGTAAATAATTTTAGTGAGAAACCTAAAATTGTGAAAAATTTAGCGTTTTTTTAAATTTGATTGCATTTGGCGGTGAAATGGTGGCATGAAATATACCAAAATGGGCCTAGATCAATACTTGGGGTTGTCTACTACACTACACTGAAGATAAAATTAACCCTAGAAGCTCCCTACATGCTCCCTAATTAACCCTTTCACTGCTGGGCATATTACACGTGTGGTGCGCAGTCGCATTTAGCAGCCTTCTAATTAGTAAAAAGCAAAACCAAAGCCATATATGTCTGCTATTTATGAACAAAGGGGATCCCAGAGAAGCATTTACAACCATGTATGCTATAATTGCGTAAGTTTTTTGTAAATAATTTCAGTGAGAAACCTAAAGTTTGTGAAAAAAATTGTGAAAAAGTGAACAATTTTTTTTATTTGATCGCATTTGGCGGTGAAATGGTGGCATGAAATATACCAAAATGGGCCTAGATCAATACTTTGGGATGTCTTCTAAAAAAAAATATATACATGTCAATGGATATTCAGGGATTCCTGAAAGATATCAGTGTCCCAATATAACTATCGCTAATTTTGAAAAAAAGTGGTTTGGAAATAGCAAAGTGCTACTTGTATTTATGGCCCTATAACTTGCAAAAAAAGCAAAGAAGAGGGAAACATTGGGTATTTCTAAACTCAGGACAAAATTTAGAAACTATTTAGCATATGGTTTTTTTTGGTGGTTGTAGATGTATAACAGATTTTGGGGGTCAAAGTTAGAAAAAGTGTGTTTTTTTTCCATTTTTTCCTCATATTTTATAATTTTTTTTATAGTAAATTATAAGATATGATTAAAATAATGGTATATTTCGAAAGTCCATTTAATGGCGAGAAAAACGGTATATAATATGTGTGGGTACAGTAAACGAGTAAGAGGAAAATTACAGCTAAACACAAACACCTCAAAAATGTAAAAATAGCCTTGGTCCCAAACGGACAGAAAATGGAAAAGTGCTGTGGTCATTAAGGGGTTAAAGGGACATGAAACCCAAATTTTTTTCTTTCACGATTTAGAAAGACCATACAATTATAAACACCTTTCTAATTTACTTCTATTATCTATTTTGCTTAATTCTCTTGATATTCTTTGCTGAAAAGCATATCTAGATAGCTGCTGATTGGTAGCTGCACATAGATGCCTCCTGTGATTGGTTCACTGTGTGCATTGCTATTTCTTCATTAAAGTATATCTAAACAATGAAGCAAATTGGGTAATATAAGTAAATTGGAATGTTGTTTAAAATTGTATTCTCTACATTAATCATGAAAGAAAATGTTTGGGTATAGTGTCCTCCTGTGTTGTTCAGATGGTGAATCCTGTGTTGGTCACACCCAATATGGAGTCAGCTCTTTGCCAGGCAAACGGTCAAGATACAAGCTACAAACATGTATTTTTAAATGTCAGAGTCATATGGTTGACATCTGAATTTTATAAACCATTATATTGTGGATTTATAGATACTTCTTCTGAGAGTCTGTGCCTATTTTATCCACTGAGGACACCGGGGACACCGGTATTAACGCTGTGACAGTGAGCTGGGACACTTCCCAGTCTGCCCCACTTAGCACAATTGGGTGCTGCTCTACTTGTGAGTATCTATTTGGCATCTATATAATCCATTTTACATCAACTGTATCACACTAGGAGGCGCCTTTGTTTTGTGATCTTGTTCACAGTGAAAGTCTGCTGTATTATCACCCTGAAATGTGTGTAACACATGGTGCTTACATTTCTGTGTGGCTTGCTCTGGGGTTATTTAGCTCCCCTCAGCAGAAACAGGACTATTGCACCTTAAATGGGTGAGACTCTGTGACAGAGGAGGATTCTCAGGCCCAAAGGCAACCATTCAACCCGTCATTGGATTTAATTTGCTTTCGTTAACCAATGTGTATAGATTATGATTTAATAGTAATTTTATATTATAGTATATTAAGGGGTTTAGTAAAGCTGAGGCTGTAAGTATTGTTCATAAAAAGAAACATTCAAGAAGAAGTGGCCATATCTCAGGTTCACAAGTAACTTGGAGAAGCACTTCTTCATAGAAAGGTTGGTTGATTCTTGGGATAAACTTCCATTAGAGGTGGTAAAGAAAACACTCTTGGGGCTTCAAGAATGCCTAGGATAAGTATAGAGTTATCCTATGAACTAGATAAGTTTAAGCTCTTAGGAAATTTTGGGCAGACTTGTTGGCCCTTTGGTTCATATGTTTCTATCCTCATCTGGAGTTGTACAGCAGCACAACTTTGACTATGTATTTAACCAGTTTACAGGTAGACACAGTAAAAAAAAAGGAATTAGATTAAGATTATGTACTCAAACTAAAAAGGCATTTTAATTTTACGCTAAAATCTTCCTTTAAGAAGGTGTCACTGCTGTACATACATCAAAGCTACAAATACATAACACCATGTTTTACTTTTATAACAGTGATTAACTAGACACTACACACCAAATGAAAAAAATAAAACAGTGGCATCTAAACATTTTTTGTATGCGATAAAATAGGAAGTAAATTTTTTTTTTTTTTTTTTTTTTAAATAATGTTTGATTGAGGTTCATACATGAGTTAATATGTATCGAATCACAATAATGCATTTCTGTACATAAAATTGTTTTAAATTTGAATTACAGCTGATACAGTTGTACACTTCCTGCTAATGCTCATTTGCTGATAGGTATGTCCTGCTAATGCTCATTTGCTGATAGGTATCTCCTGCAAATACTTATTTGCTGATATGCACTTCCTGCTAATGCTTATATGCTGATAGGTATTTCTTGCTAATACTCATTTGCTGATAGGTATTTCCTGCTAATGCTCATTTGCTGATAGGTATTTCCTGCTAATGCTCATTTGCTGATAGGTATTTCCTGCTAATGCTTATTTGCTGATAGGTATTTCCTGCTAATACTCATTTGCTCATAGGTATTTCCTGCTAATGCTCATTTGCTGATAGGTATTTCTTGCTAATGCTCATTTTCTGATAGGTATTTCCTGCTACTGCTTATTTGCTGATATGCACTTCCTGCTAATGCTTATTTGATGATAGGTATTTCCTGCTAATACTCATTTGCTCATAGGTATTTCCTGCTAATGCTCATTTGCTGATAGGTATTTCCTGCTAATGCTTATTTGCTGATAGGTATTTCCTGTTAATGCTAATTTGCTGATAGGTACTTCCTGTTAATGCTCATTTGCTGATAGGTATTTTCTGCTAATGCTCATTTGCTGATAGGTATTTTCTGCTAATGCTCATTTGCTGATAGGTATTTCCTGCAAATGCTTATTTTCTGATATGCACTTCCTGCTAATGCTTATTTGATGATAGGTATTTCCTGCTAATACTCATTTGCTGATAGGTATTTCCTGCTAATGCTTATTTGCTGATAGGTATTTCCTGCTAATGCACATTTGCTGATAGGTACTTCCTGTTAATGCTCATTTGCTGATAGGTATTTTCTGCTAATGCTCATTTGCTGATAGGTATTTCCTGCAAATGCTTATTTGCTGATAGGCACTTACTGCTAATGCTTATTTGCTGATAGGTATTTCCTGCTAATGCTCATTTGCTAATAGGTACTTCCTGCTAATGCTTTTTTGTTGATAGGCACTTCCTGCTAATGCTTATTTGCTGACAGGTATTTTCTGCTAATGCTCATTTGCTGATAGGCACTTCCTGCTAATGCTTATTTGCTGATATGCACTTCCTGCTAATGCTCATTTGCTGATAGATACTTCCTGCTAATGCTCATTTGCTGATAGGTACTTCCTGCTAATGCTCATTTGCTGATAGGTACTTCCTGCTAATGCTCATTGACTATTTTTGTTAGTATTTATAAGCCAAAGTGCATTAGTAGGAAGTGCACAACTAATACTGGTATTTTAGATTACATTTAAATAGCTTTAAGGGAAAAAGATCACCCTATTTAAATTTGCTTATTTCATACGGATGGCAGAACAGTGTCCCTTTATATTCTTAAAGGGACATAAAACCCAAAGCTTTTCTTTCATGATTCAGATAGATCATACAATTTTAAACAACTTTCTAATTTACTACTTTTATCTAAATTGCTTCATTCTTTTAGTATCCTTTGTTGAAGGTGCAGTGATACACTACTGGGAGCTAGCTGAGAGCGAATGACAAAAGGTATATATGTGCAGCCACCAATCAGCAGCTTTTGAGCCTTCCTATGTATGCTTTTCAACAAAGGATACAAAGAGAATAAAACAAATCGGATTATAGAAATAAATTGGAAAGTTATTTAAAATGGTATTCTCTATCTGAATCACTTTTATGTCCCTTTAAATGCGTGATTTATTTTATATATATATATATATATATATATATATATATATATATATATATATATATATATATATATATATATATATATAACATATTTAGATTGTGTTCCTTCATACACATGATAGAAATTTAAAGTCCAGTTAAGTATTGTTCATTCTCAGTTTAGCATCTCCTATAGCTTCACATAACAACATACAATATCACCCTTAAAGTGAGATGAAACCCAAAAGTTTTATTTTGTGATTCAGAAAGTGCATGCAATTTAAAAAAGTTTCCAATTTACTTCTATGACCAAATTTGCTTAGTTTCCAATGATATTATTTGTTGAAGTGATACCTAGGTATCAGTGATGTGCAGTCACTAGAGGCAGGTGAGGCAGTGCTTCACCTCTCATATGGGCAAAAATATATTTTTTTTTATTGGCTTTAAAAAAAAAATTAAAAAAAATTGCAATTTTTTTTCCCCCCAGCATTTTTTTTTCCACAGCTACATGTAATGTACATGTACATACATGCAATGGAGAGGCACAAGCAGGTCTGCCCACCATTACACAACATGCTGCGCCACCTACTGGATGAAAGTGGTTAAGATCATTGCATGGCCCATAACTGCTTATTTGAGGCAGTCCTATTTGGGCTGACCCAATCCAGTGAGAGGCATTAGTAAGTGGAACTTAGGGTTGGGGCTGGATGTTAAATCATATAAAACAAAACAAAAACTGAAAAAAACTACTTTAATTTATTTTGTTGCTGTCCTGTGAAGCTGCTAGCTTTGTTAAAGTGAAAAAGAGAGTTTTGTACTTCTCCTCCAAGTGCAGTGGAATGTGCCACTGTCACTTCCTTACAGAGCAGGAAGAGATGCAGTCAATGAGCAGTGTTTTAGCCACATTTTATTAAAGTAAGTTCTGCAACCTTAGATTTTGCTGAAATGGTTAGTGAAAATGATAATTTAATGAATGTGGTTTAGTGTTTTTTTGTTTTTTTACTCTTTTACAGCAGTTTAAGGATCGTTTTTGTATTTTGTTTAATCAAACTTTACACCCACTACCTTAGCAGCTTGCCTCTGTACTCCACACTAGTTTATAGTCTCACTTTCTGAACTCTCTGTAGCTCTGCTGTTTTATTACTTAAAAATGCAGTGGTGCCTCTTCCCCCCCTTGTGTGTGTGTCTCTATCTATCCATCTCTCTCTTCTTATGTGTCATTCTCCCCCATGGTCTCTTTCTCTCTCTGTCTCTCTTCCTCCCCCTCTGACTCTCTCATCCCTTATGTGTCTCTCTAACCCTCTGTGTGTGATTGTGTCTCTCTCTCTCTTTCTCTAACCCTCTGTGTGTGATTGTGTCTCTCTCTCTTTCTCTAACCCTCTGTGTGTGATTGTGTCTCTCTCTTTCTCTAACCCTCTGTGTGTGAGTGTGTCTCTCTCTCTTTCTCTCTCTATCTAACCCTCTGTGTGTGCTTGTGTGTCCCTCTCTTTCTCTCTCTCTCTCTCTCTCTAACCCTCTGTGTATGATTGTGTCTCTCTCTCTTTCTCTCTCTCTAACCCTCTGTGTGTGATTGTCTCTCTCTCTTTCTCTCTCTAACCCTCTGTGTGTGATTGTGTCTCTCTTTCTCTAACCCTCTGTGTGTGATTGTCTCTCTCTCTTTCTCTCTCTAACCCTCTGTGTGTGATTGTGTCTCTCTCTCTCTTTCTCTAACCCTCTGTGTGTGATTGTGTATCTCTCTCTTTCTCTCTCTCTAACCCTCTGTGTGTGATTGTGTCTCTCTATTTCTCGCTCTCTCTAACCCTCTGTGTGTGATTGTGTCTCTCTCTTTCTCTCTCTCTCTAACCCTCTGTGTATGATTGTGTGTCTCTCTCTCTCACCCTCTGTGTATGATTGTGTCTCTCTCTCTAACCCTCTGTGTGTGATTGTGTCTCTCTCTTTCTCTCTCTCGCTCTAACCCTCTGTGTGTGATTGTGTCTCTCTTTCTCTCTCTCTAACCCTCTGTGTGTGATTGTGTCTCTCTTTCTCTAACCTTCTGTATGTGATTGTGTCTCTCTCTTTTTCTCTCTCTCTAACCCTCTGTGTATGATTGTCTCTCTCTCTTTCTCTCTAACCCTCTGTGTGTGATTGTGTCTCTCTCTCTCTCTTTCTCTTTAACCCTCTGTGTGTCTCTCCCCCGTCTCCCTCTCCCTCTCCCCCCGAGTGCTTTTCTGTGTTTCTGTCTACCTTTTATTTATTTAATGAATGAATTGGTAGTGCCAGCTGATGGTGTGGCTTTATTTAAAGGGGTGGGGTCAAGCGCCCCACCATCTTTAAATTTCACCAGCCGCCACTGGATCAAGACATTTTTATATTTACTGAATAATGAAAGAATCTATAAGCATAATTTGCAGCATTAAAGTAAAAAGTATGTTTTAAACATATTTTAATGGGCATGGATTTCTAGATCTCATAATCTGAGCAAGCATTTTGTTATCTGGCAAGAGTTTCTGTTACAATCCTTTAGACTAAAATCAGATGTTTACTAAGTTGACCAGTTTTCCAAGACACCATTTAAAGGGATATGAAACCCATATGTTTTATTCAATGATTTAGAAAGAGCATGCAATTTTAAATAACTTTCCAATTTACATCTAATATCTAATTTTCTTCATTATTTTGATATCCTTTGTTGAAAATCATATCTAAATATGCTCAGTAGCTGCTGATTGGTGGCTGCACATAGATACCTCATGTGATTGTCTCACCCATGTGCATTGCTATTTCTTCAACAAAGGATATCTAAAGAATGAAGGCGTATCCTAGCCACTGCCTCACCAGCCTCTGACGTCACCGCACGTCGGTATGCATCTAGAGCACTACAACATGGCAGAAATAGTGCTGCTATCTAGTGCCTGTGTGAATAGATAACATTCTTGCAAAACTGCTGACATATAGTGCTGCAGAAAAAAGTCGACTCCTAAACTTACATCCCTGATTTTCAACAAAAGATACCAAGAGATCAAAGAAAAATTGAAGGTATAAGTAAGTTAGAAAGTTGTTTAAAATCGCATGCTCTATCTGACTCATGAAATAAAAATGTTGGGTTTTATATCCCTTTAAGCGTGAGTTTTTATTTAACTATTTTTTAAATAATAATATTTAAGTGTGTTTCCATACAGAGATAATACTACAAAATAATTGTACATTTTATGTTATCAAGAAAATTGCCCTGATAATTGAACAATATTAAACTGTTCAAAAACAATTAAAGATGTTTAGATTTTAGTCATAACCTCAGAAAAACAAAAATAAGCAAATGCATTCATCTTGAGGTTTTGAAGCGTAAAATTATGCATTTTTCATGTTTATATTTGTGATAAAAAGCAATCATCTTAGTGACGGTTGAACAAACCCAAATGAACCATTATACTCAAAACAAAGCAGTTAAAAGGTTTTTCTGTTTTTGAACATGGACTGTGACTGTCCTTTAATCATACTCATTTATCATATTTTCTTTATGGACAGCATTTCCAATTTGCTGTTTACCAAATGCAAGGAAATTAAAACAAAAAAATGAATGTAGTATTCATTTCTTTAGAAAGGAATATGGTAAAATAACTGATGTCATAACTGTATCATTTAAAACAAATGTTCACACAAAATAAAGTAAATCCAGATTTGGTTGTGAAAAGCAAGGAACCCAAATAAACAAAATAAATAAATCAATGTCACCTACAGTGGAGACTCTCAAAATTGTTATATATATATTTTTGATTAGAATGTAATTTAGCAAATTAATAAACAATCCTCGTAAAATGTGTGCATAATAAATATGCATTATTTATTCTTGTTTGTGCTGACTGAGCTAACAAGGGGGGCTAGATTTAATCAGAGGTATCTCGCTGGTCAGGCGACTTCATGTATGAAATTTACTGAGGCTCATCTCACCTATCTTTTGTAGCCAATCTCCAGTGGATGTTCCTGACATTAACATATTTAATTGTGTTAAATGACCCAACTAAGGTTGCCAGGTGTCCAGTATTCAATCGGACAGTCCAGTATTTAAGTAGGCTGCCCAGTAAAATCTTCACAAAAATACCGGACGCTTAAATGTCTAGTTTTTTTTAAAGCATCTTGAGTGTTAGCTAAATGTAAAAATCATCCTATGGGGCTAATTTTTTAATGCTTCAACTGATAATGCGCTGGAAGTCCGTGTCAAATTAGACGCAAAGTTGATCCGCAGTAGTTAACAAAGCGTCAAGATCGTCAAATGTTGAAATGTGTGATGTAATATACGCTCCTACGATATCAATCCGACGCAGATCGATGCTTGTGTTATTCGAGCGGAATACTGATCATCCCCTGTCACATTTGGCTCCATTTAGCCATCTTGCCAATTTATCAAACATTCAACAGGTAACCTTGCATCTATTCTGATGCAGCGTACCTATTGTTCAAACCGCCACCCTTGAGGCCGTGAATGCCATAGAAATCAATGGGAGTCTGAAAACGCAGAAAGTTTATGTTCGATGCTGCAAGACAATGTAGCATATTAGATAATAAAAGTAAATTAGGGAGATGTTACCCTACCTATGGATTATGTTACATCTTTGTCTCTCATTACAAAGCAAGGGGACAATGTTATTGCTCCAAATTTGGTGTGAAGTATTGCTTCAAATTTGGTGCACTAGTAGATATAGGAATAAAAATGAAATAAATATATTACTACTTATGGATTATGTTACATACTTGTCTCTCATTACAAAGCTAGGGGACAATATTATTGCTCCAAATTTGGTGCAAAGTATTGTTTCAAATTTGGTGCACTAGTAGATATAGGGATACAAATGAAATAAATACATTACATAATATAGCTAACTTCCTTTTTTTTGGGATAAATCTACTTGCACCATGTTTAACGCATGTAATACAAGTCCCACTCTCCACTTTGCACCAAAGTTGACGCAATACTTTTCAAACCAAATTTTACGCAATACTCAAACTTCTAAACAACCCACAAACTAGTAAAGTTTTCCACAACTTCTTATTGGTAAATACATAATCACGTGATTAATTAAATCAGCCAATCTTATTGAAATATACATTTTCTACTATCGCTAACGAATCAAATTGCTCTATACTTGAGTCATTGATCACTCATCAGAACTTGTAAGTGCCATTTGTTACATTGTGTATTATACTTTGAAAGTGTGTATATGTGAAATTAGTATTAAAGATAAACATTGATGATGACATTAGGCATTTTTATTCAATATTATCTTAAGCTGATAGCTCTAAGGGATAGTCTACCTAACATTAAACTGTCATGAATCAGATACAGCAGAAATTAAAATCACCTCTTTACTGTCATGTGATTTTCAGTGTTTTTCTTCCTTCTCTTGAATTTCATTTTCATTAAGAAATGCCAGCCCATTTTTTAACACCTGTGTAAGGGTGGTGTTTCAAACTAGACTGCAATCAGGAAGGGTTACACAGGTGCAGAGAGAAAACTGGCCCAGCTCTTAAAATATCCATTGATTGCAAATAAATACATATGATACCCTGATTACATGTTATATTCGCAATTATTCTTGCTCAGAATAATTATATTTACACTATATACATATAGTAATCTGTAGACAATACAAAGAAACAGAAGCGCCACATGGCCTAGTACTGTATATACTGTTGTGAGATGATATATAAAAAATTTGCACATTTGGTGAAGCACCCCTCTTGGTGCAATTGGAGCAGGCTGGAATCTAACAGTCACCCAGCAGACTAGCCTCCGGTGTAGCGCTCAAATATAATAGTTCAGGTGTGTGTGTGTGTGTATATATATATATATATATATATATATATATGGGACAGAAAGCGAAAAAAGTGGTAGAAGGCGCTAGACTGAGGGGGTGGAAAAGAGATATAGGAGAAAATCTAATCTCAATCTAGAAGGTAGAATCCCCCGGGAGCAAAAAACCAACCATATAGCAGCTATCCCTTGGTGAGCAGAGAAGCAATTGTGCTGGCCGAGAAGAACAGGGAATCCCCGGCTGGCACAGTGCTTATCCCCCTGTGTAAATATGTATCTGAAGAGGCTATGATAAGGGATATGATAGCGCTGGTTGTTAGGAGACAATGTAAAACACAATTAATATGTGTGACTAGATGCCAATTATAATACAGAATACACAGCAAATCAAACACAATGTTAAAAAAACACTATAGAATAGAGTGGAGAGTTGAATACAAAATGTCCCAAATACTGGAGAACTTATATGTTGTATATATACAGTGGTAGAATTCGAGACTTGGGATGTGGGTGAAATGCACACTTACAGAAATGAACCTCAATCGTATGAGGTAAGGAAACAGCACATCAGGGAGTCACTCTTAGTAGGCTTGGCCCCTTAGGGTATAGGGGAAACTTCCAAACAATAGGCTTGTCTTTTTCCCTTCTGCTTTCCCGGGTGTATGTGAAACTTCAGGGAGTTGGAGCCTTTTTCCTCGGCCTCTTTTGGTATGGGTCCTCTCAGGATGGTAGTGTAAACGATATATAAGAGAAAGAAATACCAAAATAGTGTGATATCGTTTAAAAATCAAACATTTTATTCACATATGTACACTCCTAAAAATGCCTGCTTACATCAAAAATCCTCACAAGTATGAGGTATTTGTACAGCGATATACAGCAAATGCAGTCCAATATATGCACTGTGTACTAATAACTGCAGTGGAATGACCACAGATAGTGAAATGGCCACAGGTAGCCAAAGAAACCACAAATGTAGCAGCAAGTATCCACAAAATACTGAGATCAGTGGATAGGTTAAAAACTCTTATCTGTAAAGTATACTGCACCAGAGATTCTGGTTGGTAAAAACAGTCCGTTCATATAAGGTGAAGTCTAACGCGTTTCAAAGGTTGTAGTAATAACTCCTTCTTCTTCAGAGACTATATATAGTTTGAGCTACACCGGAGGCCAGTCTGCTGGGTGACTGTTAGATTCCAACCTGCTCCAATTGCACCAAGAGGGGTGGTTCACCAAATGTGAGTGCAAATTTTTTATATATCATCTCACAACAGTATATACAGTACTAGGCCATGTGGCGCTTCTGTTTCTTTGTATTGTCTACAGATTGCTGATTTGGGATCTTGGCCTTGGATCTGACTACAGAAAGCTGCCTGGACCTGGGATTAATATTTTATTTTTGGGTTCATTTTGTCACACCCTTCCCTTCCATTATATGGGACTTAAACATTTTTATTTTATTATTTTCTCATATTTAGTAACTTGCAAATTGTATTTAGTTGTTTATTTAATTTGGTTTCTTTTCTACAGAATGTTATAATATCTATATCACTGAGTTTCATTAGCCCAAGGGCACCCCCTATTTATTTTATTTTATACATATAGTGGTATAAATAAACACAGAGAAATGAAAGATAACATTGTTTAGAACAAAAAAGGAATTTAGGGACATGTAAATATGTTTGCAAAATATTTTTGACATAACATATATATATATATATATATATACACACACAAGATATATGTGCAAATTCTAGCATTATTAATCATTTAAAACAATTAAAAAGCATGATATAGGCATATCATGATTTATATAAATACAAATGCAGATTTATTTATGTGAAAATATCATTTATCAGATTTTTTGTATAAGAAATAAGTAGAAAAATAACTTTCTATGAGATATTATTGTTTGTTCAGGTATAAATCTAGCTATTTCTTGGACACTAACTGATGAAAAATAAAAGATTAGCTTTAGAGAAATGTGCTTGTTCATGGACAGTAATGAAATGGTATAAATAAAGTTGGTGAAAACAGAATATCAGCGACATCGATGACTCTTATTTATCAACAGTCTGATGCTCATTGCTCTGTACTTGATGCGTTTGTTTTTGACAGACTTTTTAATAAATAAGGCCGTCGTATGTAGATTCACGGCAGAGATATCTGGCGAGCATAATGACTCCAGTGAATGCGTTGAGATTGACGCAATGATAAATCAGCCCCTAAGCCTCGACACATTACAAATATAGGGCAGAAAGAAGTGAGAAGCAGTCAAGGAGGGCAAATTGCTTCTGTTTACATTTGTTGACTTCTGCCAAAGAGGTAAAATTATTAATTTATAAGTTACTGGCATCCAAAGGGTAAAATAACTGCTCAGTTATGAAAAATGTGCATTGTGAGATAAAGAGTTGGGAATAGGGTAAAGCTTTTGGGGGGCATTGTGTGATGCTACCTACTATTGTGCCCAGTTACCAAGAAATTGTCCAGTATTTCTGTGGAGGACAATTGGCAACCCTAGCCCCAATACATGATATCTCGCACAGAAAGGTGAACTGCTATAAAAAGCAGAAAAACAATAAATATAACCACAACACTGCTAAACATGATCTGTAAATGTCTGGTAATGTTACAGATTTATGTGTCAGTTTTCTTATGTTAAAGTAGTCTACCTATATAGAATGGTATTTGTATTGGTAATCTTGGGGGGTGTTCTTGAGGCCTGGTCTGAATTTGTCACCTAAACTGCAATTGTGGGATACAAAAAGACGCAATTGCCTCAGTGAGGTATCTTGTCTCGTAGTCGTGTCTCAGTTATCAAAGCTAACAATGTTGTCTCTTTATTTTCTTGCACTTTTTGCAAGTTTTTCATTTCCACATCTTAGAGTGGACTGTTTTAAAGATGTTTTTTTTTTTCATGTTTATTTGTTTGTTTAGTTCGTTTTTTAAAAACATTTTTGAGATGCCATTTTACAATAAAGTCTTGTTTCCATTGCTGTTTTACATTGTGTAAAATTGATGGAAACATAAAATATTTCCATAGATTTCAGTTAAGATATTGGTTATTACAAGCAGTTTACAGCAATGGAAACCAGACTTTAGTATTTTTAAAAGTTATGAAAAAAAGGATGAAGAGCACTATTAAAAATAATTTATTTTTTTCCCCCTCCTCAAGGAGGATTGTGGGGTTTTTTTTTAGGTTTCGAGGCTAAAGTTTAACATTTATATTTGTGTTTTCAGGTTTAGGGAAAGAAAAGAGATAGAATAGAAATTTTGTTTAAAGGAGATGGATATGTGGAGAAAGAAGTTTGTAGGCAAACAATATTTTCTTATTGTTCTTTTAATTTCTTTCTCACATGATTGCTTGGGGTGCCTAGTAATTTCATTGTATTCGATATATGTTTTGTTTTTTTCTTACAAACGTGCTGTAATAACGTTTATTTTACATTCTTTATAACCCTATAATAATAAAAAAATTAAAAAAAAAGAAAAAGAAAACAATAATTCTTACCACATAGCAAACCTGCTTAAAGGGTCATTAAACATCTTCACTATAAAATGTTTAATATTCTCTATTAAAAAAAACTTTGGAATATAGTTGCATTATTTATTTTGCCCCCTTTTTCTGTAATTAATTTTGGAAATTAAATTGTGGGCTTTCCATGTTCTGTTAGAAGGGGAAGTGCAGACTTCGGACTTAAAGGGACAGTCTACTCCAACGTTTTAATTTGTTTAAAAAGATAGATAATTCCCCATACCCCAGGTTTGCATAACCAACACTGTTATATTAATATACTTTTTACCTCTGTGATTACCTTGGGGCCCATTTATCAAGCTTTGTATGGAGCTTGAAGGGCCGTGTTTCTGGTGAGCCTGAAGACTCGCCAGAAACACCAGTTATGAAGCAGCGGCCTAAAGACTGCTGCTCCATAACCTCTCTGCCTGCTCTGAGGAGGCGAACAGAGAATGCGTGAAATCAACCCGATCGAATACGATCGGGTTGATTGACACCCCCTGCTAGCAGCCGATTAGCCGCAAATCTGCAGGGGGCGTTGTTGCACCAGAAGTTCACAAGAGCTGCTGGTGCAATGCTGAATGTGGAGAGCGTATTGCTCTCCGTATTCAACGATGTCTGTCGGACATGATCCGCTGATCGGATCATGTCGGACAGACATTTTATAAATAGGCCCCATTGTATCTAAGCCTCTGCAGACTGCCCCCTTATCGCATGGTTATTTACAGACTTGTATTTTAGTCAACTAGCACTGACTTATGAATAACTATATGGGAGTCAGCACAATGTTATCTTTATGGCACTCATGAACTAGCCCTGTCCAGCTGTGAAAAACTATAAAAAAAAATGCATAACATAAGAGGTGTCCTGCAGAGGCTTAGACATTTTAATTTTGAAAGGGCCAGTAAATACAGTATTTGCATAATCAACAAATGCATGATAAAAAGACAATACAATAGCACCTAGGGCTCAATGATTGAAAGCTCTCTGGGTTGGCGAGATTATTAAAGAATGATCGCCAGTCCTTCTATTTTCCTGGTGGAATGATCGAAAGCCACTTTTTACCCTGAAAACAGGGTGTCTCGCTAAGGGGCGTATACTGCATTTTCATATGAAAAATGCACAATAAAATTCATATTTTAAAAATCTTACAAAACAAATATTTGAACCAATCACCCAAAAATAAACATTTTTTATTGTTAAGGTGCATCAAAAATCGTAACAAAATTCTTCAACAAAAATCGTATTTTAACAAAACGTAAAAAATCGTAATTTTAGTACACTGGATGTGCAAAAATCACACAGAAATTTGTACTTATATTGCCATTTTCCTCTGTTATGTTTTTGTAACCCCTCCGAGGATCAATGTATGGTTCAATGCTGTGTTTTATGCTCTCACTGGAAGAATCCAATGTATGGTTCAATGGTGTGTTTTATGTTCCCACTGGAAGGATCCAATGTATGGTTCAATGCTGTGTTTTATGCTCTCACTGGAAGGATCCAATGTATGGTTCAATGCTGTGTTTTATGCTCTCAATGGAAGGATCCAATGTATGGTTCAATGCTGTGTTTTATTCTCTCACTGGAAGGATCCAATATATGGTTCAATGGTGTGTTTTATGTTCTCACTGGAAGGATCCAATGTATGGATCAATGGTGTGTTTTATGTTCTCACTGGAAGGATCCAATGTATGGATCAATGGTGTGTTTTATGTTCTCACTGGAAGGATCCAATGTATGGTTCAATGGTGTGTTTTATGTTCTCACTGGAAGGATCCAATGTATGGTTCAATGCTGTGTTTTATGCTCTCACTGGAAGGATCCAATGTATGGATCAATGGTGTGTTTTATGTTCTCACTGGAAGGATCCAATGTATGGATCAATGGTGTGTTTTATGTTCTCACTGGAAGGATCCAATGTATGGATCAATGGTGTGTTTTATGTTCTCACTGGAAGGATCCAATGTATGGTTCAATGGTGTGTTTTATGTTCTCACTGGAAGAATCCAATGTATGGTTCAATGGTGTGTTTTATGTTCTCACTGGAAGGATCCAATGTATGGTTCAATGGTGTGTTTTATGTTCTCACTGGAAGGATCCAATGTATGGTTCAATGGTGTGTTTTATGTTCTCACTGGAAGGATCCAATGTATGGTTCAATGGTGTGTTTTATGTTCTCACTGGAAGGATCCAATGTATGGTTCAATGGTGTGTTTTATGTTCTCACTGGAAGGATCCAATGTAGGGTTCAATAATGTGTTTTATGTTCTCACTGGAAGGATCCAATGTATGGTTCAGTGCTGTGTTTTATGTTCTCACTGGAAGGATCCAATGTATGGTTCAATGGTGTGTTTTATGTTCTAACTGGAAGGATCCAATGTATGGTTCAATGGTGTGTTTTATGTTCTCACTGGAAGGATCCAATGTATGGTTTACTAATGTATTGTTGCTGACACTGCTTCAATAGTATAGCACAGCTATGACCACAGTGTTGCTTGCCAGTGGCTTTAAATGACTTTATCAATGTCACAAGCAAAACTGCCACTGAGTTTGTAAACTCCTCTTAAAACCTTTAATGCCAGAGACAGCTCTTACAATAACCCCTAACCTTAGACCTAATCTTAACTACCAAAATGTTGCCCTCACCTGACTCAAGTTGGGTGATTTGACCGCAAGGTCAAGGGTAAGAGATCTCTATATACTCAAGATCTCCACCCCAACACTGATGCAATAATATAGTGAACAATAGTGATGGATACCCAGTGTATATATTCCTGGGTCTGATTTTGTTCAGAGACAGATACATACTGTATCTGTTATGTGTTGCTAAAGCATTTCTATGTGAAGCCTGGTTACGCATTTTTTATTTAGTCATGCAGATTTCTAATATGTATTCAATGGCTCAGTGAGTCTACATGCAAATGTTCCAACTGAGGTTTTCAGCTAGTGCACCGAAACAGGCCCAGTGCAATCACAATGCATTTGTTTTCTATTATATCAAATGCCACATTTTTTGCTTTATATAGAATTCACAGTATGCAACAACTTATCATTTTTTTCTTTCTAGTCTACAAAATGGTATTTTATATTAAAATATTCCTTTCCTGCAAACTGAAATCAGAACTCAAAAAATGAGACAATTGTTACCTAGACTGTTACCTAGACTTTAAAAGAATTGTCTTTGGTTGTTCAGACTTGTGTTATATATTAAGGGATAGATTACGAGTGAAGCACTATTTAGTGTTCCCGCTCGATCGTAAGCTTCGCTAGAAGTAAGCTTTTGCACACGTCGGGTACAAGTTGAAAGTAAAAAGTTTGTGCTCAAGCCAAACGAACCGTGCACTAATCAAATATCGCAAGCATGTTAATGTATTCTCCCCATAGAAGTCAATGGAGAGCGCAAACTGAAAAAAAAACTAAACTTGGGCCAGGGACGGACTGGGATATCAGATCGGCCCTGGAAATTTGTATAGACTGGCCCAGCCCTGCCCCCTCCAGCCCAGCCCCCCCCCTCCAGCTCAGCCAACTATGTCCCCTGGTTTTATTCAAGAGAGTTCTCATGGTTTTTATTGTTGTTGTTTTTCTTTTTGTAACACATAGATTTGATGAGCCCCACTATATAGCAAACCTTCTCCCAGGAATCATGTGCTAGCTAATTATAATATTGACAGACGCCTCTGCCTCATTAAGTTACAGGTTAGGGCTACATTTACCTTTTGTTAGCCACTTCCCAGGCCACCTCAAATAAGATGGTGTTGTTGACGTCAATCTCATCATCCCAGTCTTCTAAGCCAGTGAGTGAGGTCACTGACAGACTACGTGCCAGGGGCAAGGTCCAGGTCCAGAAATTTGGAGCAGGGGGTCCTGGTTTACCGGTGTTGTAACTTAGTTGGTCTCCCTGTGGAGAACTGTCTCCCCTGCCGCTCGGCTTTTTCCGTAGCCGCATCACTGTTTACATCACCGCCCATCACCTCATTACAGATCCGCCCACCCAGTAATCCTACTGAGGGTGTTCCAACAGATTCAGTATCCCCCATTAGAGTCTGTATCCCTGTCTCTTGCCACACTTGCTTTCACCCCGGCCCCTTTCCCTTTCTCACAGTGTACAGCTACCGTTGTCAGTAAAGGTGGATTAGCTGGATCAGACGTTAGCTCAGTAACATATACAGAGCTAATGTCTGATCCAGCTAATCCACCTTTACTGACAATGGTAGCTTTACACTGTGAGAAATGGGAGGGGCTGAAAGCAAGTGCAGTTTAGATTCCGGATCTGAGTTTAAAATATGTTAAATTTGCCATCACTTTAAGAGGGTTATTGATATAGGATTCTGAGTATTCCAAGCACAAAAAGCAAAAACAAATGCTTATTATTATAGGGATGGGACTTACATCAGGTGTTAAAAATCTAGTAAGAATTTCTGTTTAAAGATTTCTACATTTACAGTTACATAAAAGAAAGCTGGGACTATACAGCCCTAAAATAATATTTTACTTTAATTTCATTTTTATGTGATTACTTTGAGTATGTAACATTTCTTTTTGTTTGTAACTGTAACTAACGGATCTTTTATATGGTGTGCTGTTCTCTGCAACAGATGTTCCCAAAGGGTATTAGTGCTACATTCAATTCACAAATAGTGTTGTATTCTGTGGATTCAGCATTGTGTACACAGCTTCATTATGATCTATAAGTGTCCAACTGAGATTAGCTGTAGAACTGGATGTATTTATTTGGGCAACTTAGATAAAAATGTTAGCTTAGTTATATCGGTGTCCTTGAATGAAACTTGTATTATTTAGTGTATATATATATATATATATATATATATATATTATAAGTTTTTTTAAAGAATTAGAATACTCTGTATGGTATACTGAACCATTGCATATAACTTTGTTTATGATTTGGGAATTCTGTAATTGTTTTATGTATCTGTGTCTCTGTTTATCATACCCACAGACACATAGTACCTACACACACATACTACGCACACATGCACGCTCAAACACACTACACACACACATCTCTTTTGGAATGCGCAACCCATACTATAATTTTTTTTAAATTATTTTTGCTGTCAAACTCCCTGGTGGGACGAGACCGGGGAGATTGAAATTTGCCACCTAAGAGGCAGAGAAGAGGTTAGGGAAGCAGCAGTCTGATGACTGCTGCTTGTTAAATACGGATGGCAGTTTCTCTTGTGAGAAGCTGCAGTCATGGGTTTTGGGGCGAAGGCTGGCTAAGCCTTTGATTAATCGACCCCTAAGTGTAGCCTAAAGTGGAACCAACTTCAGTTGAGCATAGAGTACTGATCAGGGCCATCTTTAACACATGGCAAAAGGGGCAGCTGCCAGACTGCTGATGCCATGTGACATGGGGGGGGGGGGGCACACAGTCAGTCTTAATACTGTCACAGTCAAAAGTTCTCTGCTTATATTTATTTGTGAGTAACTGTGCCAGACCGTGCAGGTGTCATGTGACATGCTAAGCTAGTGCCATGTGCTGCTTTAGATGTGCACTGTGCAGCACTGAATGCTAAGCCCTAACATATCATCCAGCCAATCCCACTGCATCAGAAAAGGTCCTGCTGGGGTTACCACTGTTACCAGGTAACTGCTCTGGTGGTGGGGATTGTTTCTGGGTAGGGCTGATTGTAGGTGCATGCAGCAGAAAGCTGGAGTGGCAGGCATGTGAGGATTTGAGCATCTGTGCAGCTGCAGATACTGCTCTCTTCAGTCTTGAGGCTGTATGACTCGTCTCACACTGTATCCATGCAGCCTTGGGCAGACAGCATCCAGTCTGCTGGTCCCCTTAGCCCTGCTCTCTCTGCTGTGGCCCTAAGATCAACTAACTGAAGTTTGTTAGGGGAACGGTGCTTTGTAGAAAGGTGTCAGTGGGAAGAATAAGTCACTGCCCACGCCCCTCCCCCATGCAGCATTTTCTAGTGCAGGGTGAGAGGGAGCTTAGCAAAGAAGTGACATGTGCTGCTGTGGCTAATGTATAGTGTCATGCTGATACTTCACACATTAAGGTAAGGTTAATTTTTATAGTTTTTTTTCTCTCTGTCTCAGATTTTATAGCTTCTCATAGTAGTTCTGCTGTTCCAGTCAGTAAACTTATATTTGTCTGCACCTCCATGTTTCCTCCTCAGTCTTTACCTTGCTTTGCTCCTGTTGGCTGCCCTAAATCTCTTTAACCAGCTAACCTCACATCATAATCACATTCAAAAGCATATTAAATTAATCCACAGTGGAGAAATGTATATATTTATTTACTTATTAGTACTGCTTAGGTCCAGTTTCACATATTGCAATTTATTCCATTTTTTTTTTTTTTTTTTTTTTAAATGATTAGCCCAGCAGCGGATGATCCACTGCTGGGCTAATAATTAAAAGAAAATTGATGTAGTTGTTTTTTGGGATGTTGGGGTGGAGAGCAAAATTGCATGGGGGGGGGGCAAGAAAATGATTCTCCAGGGTCCAGTCAGTATTAAAGATGGCCCTGGTGCTGATTAGTCTACAATCAGGCCTGAATATATCTTTAATACCTTCTCTCATTGATCAAGTACCTTTATTGATCGGCCACCTTTTAAAGCCGTGTTAACCTAATTATTCCATAGTCAAATGTCCTCTAAAACTTATGCTGTGTTTGGTTTTATCCTTATACACTAGTCGGTTGTTTAGAAATCCACCTGGGAAATTTGTTTGTATATTTTTTAAGGCAATAGTCTCCAAACTCATTTAGACAAAACCCAGTTAAGCATTTAACATCCAAATTAATCACTTTAGAGAAACTAATTTAATGTTATGTGTTATAGTAACAAAAAACCCAATCACAGGCTTATTAACTAAAAATTGTCACCAGGTTAATCCATTGAATAAAGAATATAAATACAGTATTTTGGAATTGATGGTTTTTTTATGAAGCTTTTCATTTAGCAACATTATATTGTCATTTTTTGAAATCTGATTGCTTTTCTTCTACTGCAATATTACCTGTCAGATATGACAGCTCAATACAAAGAGTATGTTTAGCTAGTGTTCCTGACAGCATTGATTGTTTAACTTATCTCCTATTGTCATAACTCAGAACATAATGTAACCATTCACTGGTAGACAGACAAGCTCACCTGTTTGTAGTTGACTTTGTTAAAGGGACATTTACACAATGAGTGTATCTAAAAAAGAGCAATATGAAATGTATTTCAGTTTGAAAAACAAACATATGTTGCTGAAAAAAAACAGAGAGCTTTTTGTAATTAGGTTTCTAGGGCATCATTTTATAACAATAGATATGTGACTGTTGATTAGCCAGTAAGCTATCTATAGCTAGAAATAAGTTATACATAAAGTCAGTGGTAGCTTCAATAGTAAACAGTTTTCACAGCATTTTTCCATGCATAACGTTTGTAACTTGTTTAAGAAGTTATTTTTCCTTTACATTTTAGAAATAAAGGGACTTAAGCTAACTGTAAATCTAAATTCCAAAGTTATAAGTGTTTGATATCGCAATGGCATTGATGCCAAAAGGATTAAACCTATCCTAAAAGTGGCACGCGTATATCTGATCTTATTCTTTGATGAGTTTCTTGTCAACCGGGATTTATTTATTGCTCGAACCTTCTTTTTCTGTAAACACAATAAACACAGGTGTTTTGTATACCTTTTTTTTTGTTTTGAAAACATAATTTTTTATTGAGGTAAGTCATATAATTACATCATCAAATAATTTTACACAATATCACATACATTTCACATAAAGTAGAGTATAATAACAAGGTAAATGGAACAATCAGTAAAATTAGTCAAGTTGAGACCTCTTTTTTTTCTTTTCTATGATTTCCCCTCTAATAGCAAGAGGTCATTCTTGGACCCCTACCTTAGTAGCAATGAAATCCTAGGGGATTCTAGTATGATATATGAATGAAATAGAACTAAAGTAGAACATATTGCGGCTAAAACTAGCAAACTGCCCATCTCCCAATTGTATTTGGGCCACTGTTGGACCCCCAAAGTAGAAAGAAGATGATTAATTAGGAGTATGGGAAAGGAGGATCAAGCTCAAATTGGAAAATGGATCATGCAATACTCAGCAAAAGTCCTTACTTACATTAGGCTACTGCTTACAAGAATGTTATTACCATGTAATAAGTAATTGTGTGGTGAGACCTAGTCAAAATACCAATTAGGGCAATCTTATATGTGCTTACTAGATATGTTATAATTGAATAGAACCATATTAAGTGTTTAGGCAAGCAATGTAAAATTCAATGGGACAAGATGTTGGTAAAGAATTTGATTCAGAGATTTGAAATATGTGTTAAAAGATTTAGTGTGGAAAGAGTTATCCAAAATGTCCTGAGTTCATGTAGTTAGAAAAGCTTCCAAATGGTAGAAATATGTGTGCCATGGATTTATTATGAGGTGGCTATTTAAAATTTAAACTAAATATTATAAGTGACAAATTCCACAGGCTTACTGAACTGAATAGCCACCAACTTGGGAAAGCTATATTACAAATTCTTAGCAGGGACACTGTGCTACCAAACTATTATGAATATTAGCAGGGTATGTTAGGAAAATCCTCAACTAGGAAAATTAGTCTGATTAAAACCTTACTATACTATTCTATATACCAATGAAGACATCCCATAGAAAGACTACTACTACCATCAATGTCTTATTGTTACTTGCTGCAGTGAACACAATCTATGAACGAGTCTAATGTGTGGACCATAAACAGATTTAAAAGAAAAATTTCACTACTCATATTTGCAGCTCTGGAGAGACTTGATAAAAACTTGTAATAGATAGTGTAAGATAGGCTGTAATGCATACTGGGGTTAATCATAATACAGAGAAGGCAACCATTTTCTAGACGCACTAGAACAATAGAGGGCACTGGATATTTATATAGAACCCTATAAGCGATACAGCTTCTGAATGGAAATAATACACATGCTATATATCAATTAAGAGTAGATAACTTATAACATTAATAGCTAAGAGTAAATAAGCATAACATTTAAGGTAATAGTGTATTCTCGCTTATATCAGACTGTAGAGTCATCATCGGATACACCGTAGTTTCTGACTAGAAAATTGGCAATCCTGGGTTATACGGTGAAGTAAAATTTGAGCCATATAAGTCACAGATCAGGTTAAGTAGAATGGGGTTTCTTTGTGGCTATCAAACTCTGCCATCGTCCTTTAGCCAAGTAGACATCTCTGCTAAATATAAGACAGATGTACTACATAATTGTAAAAGTCTCAACCCACTCCAACCCTGCACGGGGCCAACATATCTCCTTCTTTTCCAAATTGACTATGTTCAAAACTAAATAAGTGAATCAGGGCAAGACAGGCTACAGAGTTGTAAACTTCTGTGAAGTCCAGTATCTGGAGGTTCTGTGCGCCCACAAGTAAAACCACATTAGTCTCACTGTTTGTCTGACACAGCGAGTGAATGTGCAGGGGCGATATTGCCGGAATCCAAAAGACACTCCTACTCCCCTCCGGAGGATCGGCCGCATCCCCCACAGCTGGGAGAGAGGGTCATGAGCTGAGCTGTACCTTCTCATACATATCACCGGCACAGTAAACAGGGACCCATGTGGGCACACTTGACCTCCCGACTAGCTGGCGGCATGTATATTGTGATCCGGAGTCAATCTTGTCTGTCAATTTAGGCTCTGAGAGTATTTCTACATCATGTGGGTTTTGTAGCGTGGAAATAAGGTCCTCAAACCTGTCTTGCATCTGACTCTCCAGCTCAGCTAGTAGACTGTATTTGCCTGTAGTCTTCCTCCATGTTATCGTTAGGTGGTTTTAGCCGCTTTACCCGGGTTACCGGGGAGGGAGTTGAGAGATATTGATAGGGCCGCTGCCCAAATCTTCAACGGTCCAGTACAGGGTTATTCATAAACTATTTGCAATAATATCAACATCTGGCGATGTAGCGTAGGCTCAGATATCTGATGCTTGATGTTTTGATTGTTGATGCTGCTGTATTAACTATATAATCGGCAGATTATTGGAATGAAATGAAGAGCTCCCTGTTTTGCGACCTATCATGGCCGCCTGGACACCGTTTTGTATACTTTTTAAACAGTTCTACCCACTATAAACCAATTTGGTTGCAAAATATATGTAAAACATGCATTGTTGTTAATGCGTTTTTCAAATAAAGCGAATTAGTGAAGGAATTAAAGGGACATGAAACCACAAAATTTTCTTTCATGATTTAGGTAGAACATACAATTTTAAACAACTTTTCAAGTTTAAGTTTACTTCTTTTATCAAATTTGCTTCATTCTTTTGGTATCATTTGTTGAAGGAGCAGCAATGCACTACTGGTTTCTAACTGAACACATGGATGAGCCAATGATAATCGTTATATATATGCAGCCACCAATCAGAAGCTAGAAAGTAGATTCTTTGCTGCTCCTGAGATTACCTAGATAAACCTTTCAGCAAAGAACAACAAGAGAAGGAAGCAAATTAAACAATAGAAGTAAATAGAAAAGTTGTTTAAAATCACATGCTCTTTCAGAATCATGAAAGAAAATATTTGGGTTTCATATCCCTTTAATGTGTCTTTCATAAAGATGTACTATCTTAAAGTAGAAATGAAAAACTTTATTTCTTACGTTTTTTTGCCATGTATAGCTTTAGGTTAAAAGAGAAGAATTAACATTTAATAGTTGATTTTTCTAGTTGAGACAAAACCATTATAATTTAGAATGCATTAAGGTAATAATTGTTATTCTAAATCATATTAATCTGCCATATGCATAATGCATGATTATAAAATGTTTTGTCTCTGTGATTTATTTTCTTTTTTTAATCACCTTTATTTTGTTGTAATTGATTTTCTTTATATTTATCTTGTTAACAGACGAACCAAACTCCTGGAGTTCACCCTCTACCACCTCCCCAGGGCCGGAAGTAGGAATTTCTCTTGATGACATGATTGTGCCATTATCTTCATCACATTCAGCCTTGCCCTCTGATCCTACTCACCAGATACACCCAGAGCCAGCTTGGGATATCTACAGGGAACAAGACATGGGAAAACCAAAGGAGCTTCCTGCAAATGGTCATAAAAAGAAAAGATTGGGAGAGTCAAGGGAGAGATCAGCAAGCCCTAAGAAAGTAGACAGGTCCAAGCGTGAGGAGGGTTTAAAAAAGGAACTGATAGAGGGCAAACTGAAAAAAACAGAGAGTGTCACGACCATTTCTGCAGTGACTGTGAAAAAACTTGTTGGTGAAGGAGGAGAGTGTGGGTATTCCGCAGCCAGCGATGGTGGAGGTCGGACATCCAGGTCTACAGAAGCAAACAAGGAAGGGAACTTCTGTACAAAAGACATATACAAAGATACAACCACTGAGAAAAAATCAGTGGCAGCTCTTGAGCAGAGCAAGTCGGATTCATGTGGTGTCTCAAAGATGTACAGTAGCAATATGTCCAGCTCTCGAGTGAGTGCCATGGACCAAGATGAGAGAGATGCCGAGGCCAAATGTAGCGAGTTCCACAAGGAAGGGCGTCTACATTCCAGCAACGCACGCAGCATCAACACTGCACCCAGAAAGGCAACTGTCTCACCAGGACCATGGAAAATCCCTGGCTCTGATAAGCTACCTAGTACCCTGAAATCTGGCACATCAGCCATGAGCAGATAACTGAATACATGACTGTTTCCCTCTAACTGTGTCACGTAGACTTTGAACATTATTCTTAGCTTCTGTACTTCATTATTTAATTTCAGTTTAATTTTTTATTTTACTTTTTTGTCTTTTTATTTATTTTATCTCACACCTGTATACCTACACAAAGCATCTGGGACCAGAAGCATATGTTTTCTAATTCCATAAGGTTGTGCGCAGTGTCCAACAACAGAAACAAGTACAATAAATATTATGTACAACTGTTTATGGAGCCCTACGTTGGGCTCTAGCAGCTATGAAAGAACCAAAACAAGAAAAAAGCGCACCTGAGGTAGGCAGTGCAGTGTAGCTTTAGTATTACTTTCACTGTATGAAGGATATAGGACATACTCCAGTATTGTCTGTAGCGAGATAACGGACACACTTAGAGCAATCACAAACTGGAACTTCGCCTTAAATAAAACTGCACTGAGTAAGATGAAGGAGAAAACGAATTATGCCTTGTAATTCGACGATGGTATTGTAAATATATTGCTTTCAACATATCTAGACAGGGGTTAAGGTATTTCTCTTAGATTTTGGATCACACATCATAATGTGTCCATTAAGAACATATCTGTATAAACCCGCCTAATACAAGCAGTGTGTATAGATAGAGTATATGCTGCCGATTACATTGAAGATATAGTGTATTGATTGATGTGACTCCATTTTAACGGTATTTTTGTGAACAACCAACTTTTCTGGACATTTTAAAGAAAGATTATTTGGGGTACTCCTGAGAAATAGTTTGTACAGGTATGATTTTTACACATTAGATCATAAAATACATGAATCAAAGCTGTGAGCAGTGGTTTCAAGCAAAATCCAATATTTAAAAATAAGAAGATGATCAAGACAGAACTCTCAACATACTGTACCTGGTCTGAATCACTTTCAAGAATGCCTCTTAACAGGAAATCTATCCAGTTATTTTGAGCATCCAAAGCTTTTTGTAAAACGAAAAAAATATAGATTATGTTATATCCTGGCTATATGAGCAATACTAGAACCTTTTTTTCCACTATTATCTTCAGCTCACTTTAAGGCCTAAACATGTAAATTGTGACTTAATGATCATCTCTTAAGAATAGTTAAGATATCAATCCATGTATTTTAGCAGCTAATGGGCCAGCACATAGCTGTTTTGTGGAATGTTACACTGTATCAGTTAGAAATTAACTGTCTTAAATGACCACTCCAGAACGCATAACTATTTATTCAGTTTGCCCAAACTTCAGAGGTTTTCCCGTCTTGCCTTATACTCATACATATAATTTGCTGGATTGCATTATGCACAGACAAGTGGAGAAGACGTTTGAAGAGACAATTGCACTTTGAAAGCTTGTAGTATATTTATTATTCGATTAAGAACAGTTTATTGAGAGTCATATTTTCTTTAGCAAATTCTATTGAAATATCTGAGAAATATATATATATCCATAAATTTGCAGAGAGAAAAAGGTGCAATGCATTTCACAATACTAATAGTGCTTTACTTCAAATATGCATTTTTTTTCTTACAGGTCTACAGTTCTGCAAATATTTTTTTCAAGTAACTGTTTTAGTAAGCAAAGCACCAACTATTTTCTTTTATACATATGTGCGTCTCTGAAAAAAAAATTGGCATTTTGATGAATGCAAGTTAATAATGAATATTCAGCTTTAAAATAAAAGTTTCCATCAAGAATAAAGCACAAGTATAAAGCATTTTACAGATTTTCATATACTAATCCCTGCCTGTAGCTCCCAAATTAGGCATTAAAAATGCTAAATCTGGGTTCAAAATGCTTCTTTCTGTAGTGTTAAGTGCACGTCCCGATTTTCTTATTTCTTGTTTGCCATATGTAAACTAAATGATAACGAAAACAAATATAATGAGACTAAGCTTGCATAGTCTAATTTGCACAGTTAACTGTGCAATAATTGTTTTATGCAGAACAAATCGATAACCTGTGAAAAACAGCACGCCATTTAAATCTCATTCCAAATAATATTTGTGTAGTGTTAGCTGTGAATTTAACTTGTACAGCGGTATCTCTATAAATACAATTCCATTTATTAATAATCACAGAAAAGGCTGTAAGCAAGCAACTATTTTTATGAAACGCACCAATACGGTTAAATTAACTTTTACATAAATCTTGTTTACTGTATGATATTCTAAAACACTGTCAAATAAAATATATATCCAAAAATACAGTGGTATTTTATTTTTTTGTTGGATTTTGATTTTCCTGTGAAGAAAATGTTATACTGTGTTAAAAAGAATTTACAGCTGTTGGAATTATTTGAAACTTGTGTTTACACAATAAGTCCATTTTTTTTTTCAAGTTGTCAAAGTTTGAATGTAATTTTTTTTAATGATAGTGTAACGTATAAACATACAAAAACTCTTCTTATTTAAAAGGCCATTATAGTGAAAAAGTTACATGATCTCATTTGTTAAATGATGCAATTTAATCACTATCAACATTGTCAATCTATGTGGTTAACAAAGGTGTTAAACACATAGATAAAGTATAGCTTAGGGAGCCATTCAGCAGTGGTAATTGTACAACTGAGCTGTGCAGCTAGTGCTGCTGATTGCCTCAGCTGCAGTTTCTACTCTGGTCAGCTATTCTCCCCGACTTCCTTTGTGCAGGTTAAACAGAAAGATTTGCATGGTTAATGACAAAATGAACGAATGAGGCCACGTAATGTTATTCACCATAATAGACTTGTAAAAAAAAATTATAACAGAGCAAAAAAGTTTAAAGGGACAGGAAACCAAGACATGGATAGAACATAAAATTCTAAACAACTTTCCAATTAACTTCTATTATTAAATTTGCGTCATCTTGTCATTCCTCACTGAAGGAACTGCATTGCTTTACTGGCAGCTAGCTGAACACATCTAGTTAGCCAATTACAAGAGACAAATGTGTGCAGGCACCAATCAGCAGCTAGCTCCCCCTAGTGTAGGATGTGTGCGTATTCTTTTTCAACAAGAGATAACAAGTGAACAAAGCACATATGAAAAAAAGTTAAAGCAGGGGCGTATTAATGGATAGGCAAACAAGGCCTGTGCCTAAGGCGGTAAATTTTGGGGGGGCGGCACTTGCTCCCGCCGCTGCACGAATATGTGGCTTTAAAGAAAAAAATGTATTTTGACAGATGGCTTCCCGCCGAGCGGTCACATGACTGGCTTTTCGCCTTCCTGTCTGTTGGGGAGTCAAGCATGTGATCTCCCAGCCAGGCGAGAAGAAATGAGTGTGACAGGGAGACTCACTGATCGGTGTGGTGGAGAGCGGGGCGTAAGGGAGTCAGCTAAGTGGAACACAGGTAGGGGCCAGGGCACTGAGAGATGTGCTGAGAGATGTGCTAGTAATTTGCACTAGTGCAATGTATAGGCTCCATGCAAACATATCCTATATCTGACCCTGCCACAATTAACTCCTTAACTGACAGACTACCTACCATAATTAACCCCTAAATGTCAGAGCACCACCATTATTAGCCCCTAAACCACCAGACCCCCATGGCTATTAACCCCCTCTAAGGACTAACACTAAAACACCCTAATTTAATTATCTGGATCTGCTTCTATCTCTACTGACATGCAGGGGAATTTTAGGGTGTGATGACAGCACTCTTTCAGGGCTAAACATTTCATGAAGAGAACATGCAAGAGTATATTCAGTAGTTGCATGTTAAGGTGCCGCTACAAAGATGGTTAAGAGTTTGGAGGAGAGAGCTGCCTGTGTAGTAGTAGCGGCAATGTTATGTTTACTCCCCACCTTGTTATGACCGCAGCCTCCCACATGTGTGCAATGCTAGGCAGCTGTACCAGAGTATGGAAATAATAATGTTTAACTTGCTTTCTCTTTTGCAAACTGCAAACAACTAAATATATTAGCATTTATCTTTTTCATAATTGGTCTCATTATGTAAGTGTGCTGGTCAGCTAAATCCAAACACACCTGCTACTTTGACAAATTAAAGAGATCCTTGAATGCTTATTAGTAATAGCGAGTACAAATTAATTAAAACAGTAAAGTATATTTTGAAAACTATTATATACTAACTTTCTTATCAAGAAAAAAAAGTCCCATTACTCCCTGACCAAAAAATGATATGGCCAAAAATGACCTAAATCCAGAGTGCCTAGGGCAGCACAAAACCTAAATACGCCACTGAGTTAAAGTGATGGTAAATTTAGCAAATGTTGATAACGGTTAATGACATAAAGTATTGTCAAAGCTGTAGTGGCTATATTTATTTTTAAATATAATATCACATTATTTAGATATCTACTGTATGCTAAGACGTAGCATGACGGTGTAAACGCATGTGCATAAGATGCAGGTTTTTTTTTCTTAGTAATACATGCAAAAATGCCACGAATATGATTGGTGAAGGGAAAAAAACGTAGTTAAAAAAAAAAAGCTTGCAATAGAAAAGGAGCTGTTTAAAATCAAATACTGAAGTAAGCTTGCATATTTAACGTTTTCATTCATTAAACTATTATTTTTTAACTTTACTTTGGATGGTAAAGAGTACTACTTGTGAATTTACCGTCACTAATTTAATAGGGTATTTAAATGACATGCTGACATCTGAATCATGCAAGTTTAATTTTGACTTTCCTATCCCTTTAAGAACAGAGTCACTACATAGCAACCTTGCTTTCTCATCAATATCCTTGTTTCAGGTGCCAGTCCTAGAAGTCTAGAAATTAGAAAAAATCTCTATTTTATGGTATACAATTGTACATTTTTCAAATTATCTCTATGCATTTGGGAAAAAAAATACTGCTCAGTTGTTTATTCAAAACATTGGAATGTGAAAGAGAAAATGTCACACATTCTCTTTTTTATAGGAGCAAAATTATTTATTCAGTTGAATACAGAACATAATTTATAGAAATGTAAATCAGCCTATCCATATGATTAACAGAATCCCAGTTATATCTGAGCATAACATCATGAAGCGCTTTAACAAGTAGATAGCTTGTTTTTTTCTGCAGAAAGAAATGTTGTTCAGGTTAAAAACTATAGATATATTTATGTTCAGAATTCACATAGTTGCTGATAATCCATATAGACCATTGGTATTGGACGGGACATTAATTTAGATATGTATATATTTTTAACCCCTTCGCTGCTGAACCTTTTTTGCACCCCTGTGCTAAGCTGATTTTGAGCTTTCCTACTGCTTACATTTAAACACCATTAATTTCAGTATGTGACCCACATAAATCACTTATCTTCTTTTTTCAGCAAGACCAGCAGATTCAGAATAAACAACTTTTATATTTTTATATTTTACACATATATATATATTATTTTTAATTTTTATTTTTTGTTATGATTTTAATAATGACTTATTAACCCCTAATCTGCCGTCCACCCACATCACGACTATTAAACAAACCTAATAACCCCTAATCTGCTGCCCACCCACATCGCCAACACTATTTAAATATATTAACCCCTAAACCGCTGCTCCCAGACATTGCCGACACTATAATAAAGTTAACCCCTAAATCTCCGGCCTCCCACATCGCCCCCACTAAATAAACCTATTAACCCCTAAACCTCCGGCCCCTCACATCGCCGCCACTAAATATACCTATTAACCCTGTGACAGACCCTTCTGTCAGGACTGAAGGAGTTAATTGTGTTTAGCTAAGAAACTAATTTCTAAAGACAGAGTTGCTGGCCTCAGCTATTGTGTGCTATAATTACATTTAAGTAATAAACAGGCCATTGTTTAATCACCCTCAGAGAGCAGACGCTAGGTGATAAGACAAGCCAAATGTGTTTAAGTTGTTATCTGCCTAAGTAAAGTATTTAAGTAATGTAATTCTACTGTTTCATAAAAGGGCGTCTTCCCCTTTGTATCTAAATGTACAAGAGTCTTTCAACCCCCCCATCTGGGGTCAAACCTGTATAAATACTAGGCATCTAGCCTTTAATAAATGACATTCTGTTTTAAACCTGAAACTGGCTGGGTTGTGAATTGCTGATTCCCTATGCAGGACATTGTTCATCTGGTATTAACCCTTGGTACACTGTTGGTACCGTAACAAACCCCTAAACCGCCGGCCCCCCACATCATCAACACTATAATAAAGTATTAACCCCTAAATCTCCAGCTCCCCACATAGTAACTACTGAATTAAACCTATTAACTCCTAGACCGCCGACCCCAGGATAGATGCGCTCCGCACCGCCGGGATGAAGATAGAAGACGTCCCCGAGATGGATGAAGGTGTCGCAGCCTGGATGAAGACTTCTAGCCGTCTGGATGAAGATGGATGTCCGGACTTTAGGAACCGTGAGTAGATATTCTGGGGTTAGTGTTAGGTTTTTTTTACATTTTTTTGGGTGGTTGTTTTTTTTAGATTAGGGAAGGGCTGAATGCCCTTTTAAGGGCAGTGAAAAAGAGCTGAATGCCCTTTTAAGGGCAATGCCCATACAGTGGGTCGTTTAGGATTTTTTATTTTTGGGGGTTGGTTGGGTGGTGGGTTTTACTGTTGGGGGGACTTTGTATTTTTCTTACAGGTAAAAAAGCTGTTTAATTTAGGGCAATGCACTACAAAAAGCCCTTTTAAGGGCTATTGGTAGTTTATTGTAGGCTAGGGGGTGTTTTTATTTTGGGGGGGCTTTTTATTTTTATAGGGCTATTAGAATAGGTGTAATTGTTTTTATTTTTGATAATTTAGTTAATTATTTTTTGTAAGCTTAGTGTTTTTTATTTTTCGTAATTTTGGGTTTATTATTTTTTGTAATTTTAGATTTTTTAAGTTTTTTTTCGTAGTGTTAGGTTTTTTTAAATTTGTAATTTTGATTTTTTAATTGGTAATATTTTTTTATATTATCAGAATAGTTATGTTAGATTCATTTATAGTTTAATGTTAGGTTTACTTTCATTTCACAGGTAAGTTTTTTTTTTTTTTTTAAAGATAGTTATATTGTAATTTTAATTTAAAGTTATGGGGGTGTTAGGTTTAGGGGTTAATAGTTTAATTTAGTGTTTTGTGATGTAGTAGGGCGGCGGCGTTATAGGGGTTAATAGGTTTAGTTTTTTAGTTACTATGTGGGGGGTTGGAGGTTTAGGAGTTAATACTTTATTATATCGTTGTCGATGTGGGGGGCCGGCGGTTTAGGGGTTAATATGTTTATTTAGTTGCTGCAATGCGGGAGGCCGGAGGTTTACGGGTTAATAACTTTATTATAGTGGCGGCGATGTTGGAGGCCGGAGGTTTAGGGGTTAAACACTTTATTATAGTGTCGGGGAGGGGCGGAATAGGGATTCATAACTTTATTATAGTGACAGCGATGTCAGGGAGTGGCAGAATAGGGGTTAATAACTTTATTTAGGTGTCAGCGATGTCGGGAGCGGCAGATTAGGGGTAAATAACTTCATTTAGGTGTTAGCGATGTCGGGGGTGGCGGATTCGGCGGTGTTTAGACTTGGGGTTTATGTTATGGTGTTAGGTTTAAACTTAACTTTTTTTCCCTATAGACATCAATGGGGCTGCGTTACAGAGATTTTTCATTCCACACTTCAGGTGTTAGTTTTTTTTCTAACACTCTCTCCCCATTGATGTCTATGGGGGAAAGCGTGCATGCGCAGGTCAAAGCAGTCCTTGGCTTTTGTGCGGTATGGAGCTTAACACCACCGTATCACACGCACAAGGAGGCTTTTCAGTAGCTCGTAATGGCAGGTCTATGGAGAGAGAAATCCGGTTTTTCATCGCGGCACACAGAAGAGGCATAGGGTCACAACTGTTAAGGAGCCAGCCTGTAGAAAATCCCAACAAGTGGTTTTTGGGTATCTCACCGTCACATCAGGTGAGACCTGGACTTCCCAGAATAAGGTAAAAGCCAAGAGGGTTAAGTAAAAGGAATGAGCAAGTAGACAAGGAGGTATCCCAGCCGGAGGGGACGATCAGCCTGGAAAGAAAAGTTAGGGGAGCTAATGCTATGTTTGCCATCCCCATACACTTTGTAAGTAAATCTGCTTTTGAGCCGTAGCAGCTACTATTGGCACAGGACTGTGTAACAGAGTGGAGGCTGGTGCTATTAGCTCTGCAAACCTGTTGGGAATAATAACCCACTTAGGTACCATCTTAGTTTAACTCTCCATTATACATTTAGTGGATCATCTATGAGAGTTTGGCAGGTGCACAAATAAGTAAGCAGGGCAGGAGGATCATGCTGTCTCTGGGGAGAGCTTAAGGGTTGCCCTATCCCCCTATGCTGTATAAGTAACACTGCCCCCAAGCTGAAAGCTATATCTGCCTGTACAGGACTGTATATAAAAACTCATTACGTTAAGGAGTGGGAAGGCAAGACTGGATACATAGGCCTAGATTTAGAGTTTGGCGGTAGCCGTTAAAACCAGCGTTAGAGGCTCCTAACGCTGGTTTTAGGCTACCGCCGGTATTTGGAGTCAGTCAGGAAAGGGTCTAACGCTCACTTTTCAGTCGCGACTTTTCCATACCGCAGATCCCCTTACGTCAATTGCGTATCCTATCTTTTCAATGGGATCTTTCTAACTCCTGTATTTAGAGTCGTGGCTGAAGTGAGCGTTAGAAATCTAACGACAAAACTCCAGCCGCAGAAAAAAAGTCAGTAGTTAAGAGCTTTCTGGGCTAACGCCGGTTTATAAACCTCTTAACTACTGTGCTCTAAAGTACACTAACACCCATAAACTACCTATGTACCCCTAAACCGAGGTCCCCCCACATTGCCGCCACTCGATTAAATTTTTTTAACCCCTAATCTGCCGACCGCCACCTACGTTATCCTTATGTACCCCTAATCTGCTGCCCCTAACACCGCCGACCCCTATATTATATTTATTAACCCCAAATCTTCCCCCCACAACGTCGCCTCCACCTGCCTACACTTATTAACCCCTAATCTGCCGAGCGGACCGCACCGCTATTATAATAAAGTTATTAACCCCTAATCCGCCTCACTAACCCTATAATAAATAGTATTAACCCCTAATATGCCCTCCCTAACATCGCCGACACCTAACTTCAAACATTAACCCCTAATCTGCCGACTGGAGCTCACCGCTATTCTAATAAATTTATTAACCCCTAAAGCTAAGTCTAACACTAACACCCCTCTAAATTAAATATAATTTAAATCTAACTAAATAAATTAACTCTTATTAAATAAATTATTCCTATTTAAAGCTAAATACTTACCTGTAAAATAAATCCTAATATAGCTACAATATAAATTATATTTATATTATAGCTATTTTAGGATTTATATTTATTTTACAGGTAACTTTGTATTTATTTTAACCAGGTACAATAGCTAAAATAGTTAAAATAATTACAAAATTACCTGTAAAATAAATCCTAACCTAAGTTACAATTAAACCTAACACTACACTATCAATAAATTAATTAAATAAAATACCTACAATTACCTACAATTAAACCTAACACTACACTATCAATAAATTAATTAAATACAATATCTACAAATAAATACAATGAAATAAACTAACTAAAGTACAAAAAATAAAAAAGAACTAAGTTGCAAAAAATAAAAAAATATTTACAAACATCAGAAAAATATTACAACAATTTTAAACTAATTACACCTACTCTAAGCCCCCAAATAAAATAACAAAGACCCCCAAAATAAAAAAATGCCCTACCCTATTCTAAATTACTAAAGTTCAAAGCTCTTTTACCTTACCAGCCCTGAACAGGGCCCTTTGCTTGGCATGCCCCAAAGAATTCAGCTCTTTTGCCTGTAAAAAAAACACATACAATACCCCCCCCCCCAACATTACAACCCACCACCCACATAACCCTAATCTAACCCAAACCCCCCTTAAATAAACCTAACACTAAGCCCCTGAAGATCTTCCTACCTTATCTTCACCATACCAGGTTCACCGATCGATCCAGAAGAGCTCCTCCGATGTACTGATCCAAGCCCAAGCGGGGGGGGGCTGAAGAGGTCCATGATCCAGCTGAAGTCATCATCCAAGTTGGAGCTGAAGAGGTCCATGATCCGGCTGAAGTCTTCTATCAACGGCATCTTCAATCTTCTTTCTTCCGGATCCATCTTGCAGACCTCCGACGCGGAACATCCTGCTGGCCCGACGGACTACCGACGAATGAAGGCTCCTTTAAGGGACGTCATCCAAGATGGCATCCCTCGAATTCCGATTGGCTGATAGGATTCTATTAGCCAATCGGAATTAAGGTAGGAAAATTCTGATTGGCTGATGGAATCAGCCAATCAGAATCAAGTTCAATCCGATTGGCTGATCCGATCAGCCAATCAGATTGAGCTCGCATTCTATTGGCTGATCGGAACAGCCAATAGAATGCGAGCTCAATCTGATTGGCTGATCGGATCAGCCAATCGGATTGAACTTGATTCTGATTGGCTGATTCCATCAGCCAATCAGAATTTTCCTACCTTAATTCCGATTGGCTAATAGAATCCTATCAGCCAATCGGAATTCGAGGGATGCCATCTTGGATGACGTCCCTTAAAGGAGCCTTCATTCGTCGGTAGTCCGTCGGGCCAGCAGGATGTTCCGCGTCGGAGGTCTGCAAGATGGATCGGGAAGAAAGAAGATTGAAGATGCCGTTGATAGAAGACTTCAGCCGGATCATGGACCTCTTCAGCTCCCGCTTGGATGATGACTTCAGCCGGATCATGGACCTCTTCAGCTCCCGCTTGGATGATGACTTCAGCCGGATCATGGACATCTTCAGCCCCCCGCTTGGGCTTGGATCAGAACATCGGAGGAGCTCTTCTGGATCGATCGGTGAACCTGGTATGGTGAAGATAAGGTAGGAAGATCTTCAGGGGCTTAGTGTTAGGTTTATTTAAGGGGGTTTGGGTTAGATTAGGGGTATGTGGGTGGTGGGTTGTAATGTTGGGGGGGGGGTATTGTATGTGTTTTTTTTTACAGGCAAAAGAGCTGAATTCTTTGGGGCATGCCCCGCAAAGGGCCCTGTTCAGGGCTGGTAAGGTAAAAGAGCTTTGAACTTTAGTAATTTAGAATAGGGTAGGGCATTTTTTATTTTGGGGGTCTTTGTTATTTTATTAGGGGGCTTAGAGTAGGTGTAATTAGTTTAAAATTGTTGTAATATTTTTCTGATGTTTGTAAATATTTTTTTATTTTTTTGTAACTTAGTTCTTTTTTATTTTTTGTACTTTAGTTAGTTTATTTCATTGTATTTATTTGTAGATATTGTATTTAATTAATTTATTGATAGTTTAGTGTTTGGTTTAATTGTAGGTAATTGTAGGTATTGTATTTAATTAATTTATTGATAGTGTAGTGTTAGGTTTAATTGTAACTTAGGTTAGGATTTATTTTACAGGTAATTTTGTAATTATTTTAACTATTTTAGCTATTGTACCTGGTTAAAATAAATACAAAGTTACCTGTAAAATAAATATAAATCCTAAAATAGCTATAATATAAATATAATTTATATTGTAGCTATATTAGGATTTATTTTACAGGTAAGTATTTAGCTTTAAATAGGAATAATTTATTTAATAAGAGTTAATGTTAGTGTTAGGGTTAGACTTAGCTTTAGGGGTTAATACATTTATTAGAATAGCGGTGAGCTCCAGTCGGCAGATTAGGGGTTAATGTTTGAAGTTAGGTGTCGGCGATGTTAGGGAGGGCAGATTAGGGGTTAATACTATTTATTATAGGGTTAGTGAGGCGGATTAGGGGTTAATAACTTTATTATACTAGCGGTGCGGTCCGCTCGGCAGATTAGGGGTTAATAAGTGTAGGCAGGTGGAGGCGACGTTGTGGGGGCAGATTAGGGGTTAATAAATATAATATAGGGGTCGGCGGTGTTAGGGGCAGCAGATTAGGGGTACATAGGGATAATGTAAGTAGCGGCGGTTTACGAAGCGGCAGATTAGGGGTTAAAAATAATATGCAGGGGTCAGCGATAGCGGGGGCGGCAGAATAGGGGTTAATAAGTGTAAGGTTAGGGGTGATTAGACTCGGGGTACATGTTAGGGTGTTAGGTGCAGACGTAGGAAGTGTTTCCCCATAGACAACAATGGGGCTGCGTTAGGAGCTGAGCGCGGCTTTTTTGCAGGTGTTAGGTTTTTTTTCAGCTCAAACAGCCCCATTGTTTTCTATGGGGGAATCGTGCACGAGCACGTTTTTGAGGCTGGCCGCGTCCGTAAGCAACTCTGGTATCGAGAGTTGCAGTGGCGTTAAATATGCCTGTACGCTCCCTTTTTGGAGCCTAACGCAGCCATTCTGTGAACTCTCAATACCAGAGTTATTTAAAAGGTGCGGCCAGAAAAAAGCCAGCGTTAGTTACGCGGGTCGTTACCGACAAAACTCTAAATCTAGCCGATAGTTTCTGAAGCCACTGTAGTCTTCACATATCCACCCTCTAAGTCGGGTAGCCCCTGTTAGTACCCTATACTCTCCAAAATAACAAACAATAATTTACGGAATCTGTTATTTGAAGTCCGAATGGACAAATATTTAAAATCCCAGAAATTGTCTCCCAAATAAAAACCGGGTGAAAGGAAAAAATCCTAAAAATATTAATGTTTCTGGGAGTTCACTGTTGGAGGATAAAGGAGAAGAAGCAAGTGAGGCTAACAATATAGCTACTCAAGTCTCTGCTGTTATATTCCCCAAAATGGAGGAGATTAATTTAAAACTCTCATCTATAATGGAGGAAATAAAACAACAAAGCAGTCGGCTTATGAAGCTAGAACAAAGGGTATCGGAAAGTGAAGATAAACAGAATGTTCTTGATTCTAAACTGGAACTGATTCTGAAACAAAATATTAAATTAGAGGCCAAAGTTGAAGAACTGGAGGATAGAAGAAGACAACCTGAGGATAATAGGCCTCTCTGAAGAAGTTAAAGCAGAAAGCTTGATACAATTCGCTGAAGAAACTCTACCCTCATTATTGAAGCTGGAAGGAGCAGGATCTAAATAGGCAGTGGAAAGAGCCCATAGAACTGGTAGAGCATTGGAGATATCGGATCAGAAATTAAGTAGGCCAAGACAGGCAAAATGGAGATTCTGAGAGTTTTCAGAAGGATGCAACAACATAACATACAAAGATGGAAGGGTGTTGCTTTTTCAGGACTTTTCTTCTGAGACTGCAAATAAAAGGAGACTTTTTTCACCCATCTGTACACAATTGGTGAAAGAGGGGACATTTTTCTCTTTGATGTACCCAGCTAAATTGAGAATTAAAGCTGGCAATGATTTTTTATTTTTGAAACTCCTGAACAAGCACAAGCCTTTTTGGATAAAGATAAAATAGCACCAATTGTTATGGGATAAAGAATGTCACTCAGTCCCCCCCCCCTTTTTTTTTTTTTAAAATAGCACTAATAGACCACTAATTTCACTGTATATTATTATGTAGAGATGGTATATATGGAGACGTAAGAGATTGAGGCTATATTTTGTAAACAAGTAGATTTTATCTATTATATGTGTTAGAATTAATAGTGAACAGATCACTAATTTCACTATATATTAGTATGTGGAGATGGTTAATATATATGTTGGTATATATGGAGAAGCAAGAGATTGAGGTTGAGGTTGTATTTTGTTAAGAAGTAGATTACAACTATTATAAATGTTAGAATTAATAGGGGTTACAAAACTGTTTTGGGATAAGGGGGTTAATAGGTTTATTTAGTGGCGGCGATGTGGAAGGCCGGAGGTTTAGAGGTTAATAACTTTATTATAATGGCGGCGATGTGGGAGGCCGGAGGTTTAGGGGTTAATAACTTTATTATAGTGTTGGAGAGCAGCGGAATAGGGGTTAATAACTTTATTTAGGTGTCGGCGATGTCGGGAGCAGCAGATTAGGGGTAAATAACTTTATTTAGGTGTCGACAATGTCGGGGGCGGCGGATTAGGGGTCTTTAGATTTGGGGATTATGTTATGGTGTTAGGTTTAAACTTAACTTTTTTTTCCATAGACATCAATTGGGCTGCGTTACGGAGATTTTTCATTCCTCATTTCAGGTGTTAGATTTTTTTCTAACGCTCTATCCCTATTGATGTCTATGGGGGAAAGCGTGCACAAGCACGCCAAAGCAGCCCTTGGCTTTTGTGCGGTATGGAGCTTAACGCCACCATATCACACGCACAAGGAGGCTTTTTAGTAAATCGTAATGGCAACGCTATGGATAGTGAATAACGCAACTTGTTTGGGGTTAGTTTCGCACCCTATTTACGTCAAAAATCGAAATCTAGGTAATTGGAAATAGTCAGGTGACCATTGTTGATACTCTGATCACCTAAATAAGGCCTAGATTGCGCTTTCGTGAGCTCAATATTTGCACACCAGTCCGTAATACCAGTGCATCCAAATGTATAGGCTTCAATGGGAGCCTCGTTCTCATGCCGTAAGAGACACGACAAAGAACCTGCGTTGGGCAGCAAATTAATAATATATATAATGTATATGAATATATACATACATTTATGTGTTAATATGTGTATATACACATATTAACACATAAATATATATATATATGTATCTAAGCATATATATATATATTTAAAGTAAAAACAGAGTCCCCATAGAATTTAATGTAAAGACACTTTTTCAGTGCTGTTTTTCTTCTAACACCCCACACCTGCACACTTTAACCCCTAATAACTGCTTTGTGCAGTTATTTTTTTTTTTTTAAATAAAGATGCCCATATTTTTTATTTTAAGAAAGGAACTGTCCACTTTATTTGGGAGACAATTGGGGCACATTTTTTTTTATTAACGGGAGCATTAACCAGCCACTTGTTATTAACCATACTGGTTATTTTGCCCAAATTTGCCCCTTTACAGGCGCACTTTAAAAAAAATCTCCACTTGTAATCTAGCCCTGAATTGTTATCAATGGTATTTAAAGTTGCATTAGGGGTCCATACAGGATATTGGGCATGTAAAACAAAAACTAGAGGGGCCCCTTGTGCCAGAATGGAAATAAAGCCCTTTAAATATATTTATTTAAAAAGTTGGGGGGCTCACAATAAATTATTTGTTGGGTGTCCAATATTTTTGTGGAGGACACCAGACAACCCTATTATAGTTAGTCTACTCCAGAATTTGTATTGTTTAAAAAGCTAGATAATCCCTTTATTGCCCATTAACCAGTTTTGCATAACCAAAACTGTTATATTAATATACTTTTTACCTCTGTGATTAAATTGTTTCTAAGCCTCTGCAGACTGCCCCTTATTTAATTTCTGTTGATAGACTTGCATTTTAGCCAATCAGTGCTGACTCATAAATAACTCCACAGAAGTGAGCACAATTTCAGTGAGCACAATGTTATCTATAGGGCACACATGAACTAGCTCTGTCTAACTGTGAAAAACTGTCAAAATGCTCTGAGATAAGAGACGGCCTTTAACGGTTTAGAAATCAGTTTATGAGCTTACCTAGGTTTAGCTTTCAAAAAATATACCAAGAAAGCAAAGCAAATTTGATGATAAAATTAAAATTGAAAGTTGTTTAAAATTGCATGACCTATCTGAATCATGAAAGTTTAATTTTGACTGGACTTTCCCTTCAAGTTACCACGTTTTTTTTTTTTTCACTTTTGTACTTTTCAAGATCCCTACCATTTGAAAGAGCAGGCGATGAGGGGTCTTGATCATCATCTGTTGCTGGTAAGGGGGCTGAGATCAAGTGGTTTAAAACACTTCCCCCCCATTCAGCTCCCTTACCAGCTATAGTAGCACGCCCCTTTGTGATATCATCACGCTTGTGAGTGCCTCCCACTAGGCCACCCACTGGCCTGTAAATGCAGGGGATTCCAGAAAACAGCAATCCCCCTGTATGATCAGTATGTTTTGTTATGCGCACACAGGCCACAATGCGCATGACGAAGCATCCTCAAACAGGCAAATAGCGATATACATGATGTACCGCTAATAAGATCTGTAGGAAATGCTCGATAACAGACATCATGACCGCAACATCTAGAGATAGCATTTAGTAATTTCGTTCCTAAAATGTTTAATTTTTTTCATACTCACATTCTCTTGCTTGTAATGTACAGTACTTTCTTCTTTTTAAATGTCATTGGGATTGGATTTACTGCTCCATCTTGTAAGTTGGTGACCTAGATCTTTTGCGCAGGCCCCAAAAAATGTTTTAAAGAATCGTGAATGATATCTAGAACATCTTTTCACAATCTTCTTACAGTAATAAGAATATTATTCTGCAAAAGCAAACCTCCTTCTGTACAGTAAGGTTTGGAACTTGTGATGATATAACATCTTAACTTAGCGGATTTGCATTATAAGAGCTGTTAAAATCCCGTTATTGAAGGTGCTATCATTTGCGGACCCTTTCTTCTAATAGAAAATAATTTTTCGCACTGTTTACATTTAGCCACCAATAAGCAAGTGTAACCCAGGTTCTGAACCAAAAATGTGCCAGCTCCTATGCTTCATATTCCTGCATTTTAAATAAACATAGCAAGAGAACGAAGAAAAATTGATAAAAGGAGTAAATTAGAAAGTTGCTTAAAATTGCATGCTCTGTTTGAATCATGAAAGAAAAAAATCTGGGTTTAGAGTCCCATTAAATTAATATGCATTATACAAGAAAATGCAAATCATTTAAATATTTTATATAAATGTATCGACATATATACTATAAAATAGGAAAGGTTTTTTAGTCTTTATTAGTCAGGTGTAGCAAAGACATGACGTAAATGTAGGCGTCCTGTGGGAGTTCCAGGGGAGTAGCCTGCATTTTAATTGGGGACATACATATTCCAAGGGTAGCCCTATAAATTTAGTATAGGATTTCAGCCATATTTGTCTCACCACCTTTTCAGTGGTGAGATTTTCCAGTGTGAGGCAGGTAGTGTAGGTTTAGTTGCAGTTAGGTTAGTTGTGTATTACTTGAAGTGTTCCTACATAGAAACCATTGTTTGTTTCAGTAAATGCACGGTCTGTGCTGTGTACGAACAATTCCAATAAAGCCGCTACGTCGGCTGAGTTTTGCAGAGGCCGGAATTCCTATTATTTCCCATGGGAGACACATCGCCACTCATCGGCAGTTTGAGGGTGAGCCTCCACGACAGACAGACAGACTGCGAGCCTGGCGAACCCAAGCAGGCAGTTTAGTGTCGGTCTGTCAATGTTTTAAATATCGGGGACATAGACAGACAAAAGCGAGAGAAGAGAGCTCTTGCTACATGTGGGGACTTAAATACTAACAAACATTTCTTGATAAGAGAAATATACTGTATGTAATTGGTCATTACTAAACACACCACACTGCACCACTAACAGAGGCTGGGCAAAGTCAGATTAGCAGAAAACAAACAATAGGGATAGTTATTTCTCGAGCAAAAACTAAATTTAGTTTCTGTTAAATTTCATGTCACGTGGGTTTCCTTGCAGACAAAATTTAATATAATTTAATGTAATTTAAATAATTATTTAACATGTATCCAAACATTTGATTTAAAAAAATAAATGAACTTGCAGATGACCAGATTTTAGTTGAGTACAAATTTAAAGGTTTCTGAGCGATTTTTTATTAAATCAAGAAAAAAATATTTTTTACTCATATGAACCATGTAAAAATAAACATTTTAAAAAGCCCCACAAACAATGAAGATAAGACATTAAAACAAGCCAAAAAAAAGTGTAAAATGTATTTTATAATGGATTGGAACAATATTGATTAAAGGGACAATCTCGTCAAAATTAAACTTTTCAGGATTCAGATAGGGCATGCAATTTTAAACAACTTTCCAATTTATTTTTGCAGGACAGGTAGGTACCTCAGTAAAGCTACTGAGGTGTATAGGTAGCCTGAGGTCTATTTGGTTTGTTGCGCTAACACACATTTCTATTTAAAGAAACAGTACACATTTATTTTTTATTTTCAAAGCTAAATAACCCCTGAGCAAGCCCCACAGCAATGTAAGCACCAGGTGTTACACACATTGCGGGGTGATCACACAGCAGGAATGCTGACAGTCTTACATTTAGTGTATTGTAGGAAGTGTTACTGCCCATTACTAAAGAATCTCACTATCCCTCTAACCAGACTGTGCTCCAGTACCTCCTACCAGCAGCAGCAGTGTTTTCTGAAGTGTTTCTGTTCTCTGTTCAGAGGCAGGAACTCCATTCCCATGCGTTCCCACCCGACTTGACCCCTGCATTAGAAGTTTAATTTTCAGTTGAATTTGGGGAAACACTACCTACCTAGGTATCTCTTCAAAAAAGAACAACACGAGAATGAAGCAAATTTGATAATAGAAGTAAATTGGAAACATTTTTTTTTAAATTGTATGCTGTATCTGAATAACAAAAGAAAAAGTTGGGGTTTAATGTCCCTTTTAAGTATTGTCTATAAAAAAAGCTGTGTAAACATAGCCAGTAGAACAAATTACACTTCCAGTGGGGGTTAGGAGAGATGACTAATATGTTAATTTTTTAAATTATTCTCTCTAAGTATTGGACTTTGGTATATAGACAGAGATAATTTAAAGAAGCATGTGTATGTACAGAAAGTGATAAAATAAGGAGATCTGATTTCCCTGCAAGCTCAACCCATATCAATTGGTTGTGATTTTGAAAAACACATGAGCTATTTTATATACAAAAATAAACATGAACAATTTACAATACATTTTATACTCTGTAGCTGGCATAACAAGTCATTGGAAGCACATTAAAGGGACACTAAACCCCCAAAAAATATTTAATGATTCAAGTAGAGAATACAATTTTAAACAACATTTCAATTTACTTCTATTATTTAATTTGCTTCATTCTTTAGCTATCCTTTGTTGAAAAAATAACAATGCACATGGGAGTGCCAATCACACGAGGCATCTATGTGCAGCAATCAATCAGCAGCTACTGAGCCTATCTAGATATGCTTTTCAGCAAAGTGTAACGAGAATGAAGCAAATTAAAATATTAGAAGTAAATTAGAAAGTTGTTTAAAATTGCATGCTCCTTTTAAATCATGAAAGAAAAAAATTGGGTTTAATGTCCCTTTAAGGGCAAAATATTTTTGCAGTACACTGTCCCTTTAACGTGAAAGATACAACCTAACTGTAAGAAAATAGATTGCTCAAAAATCTTCAATGTTGTATATTTCTATATAGAGCAAAGTTTGTTTAACCTTTTTTTCACCTGGAACCTATTTTTGCATGGGAAAATAATTTGAGACCGACATTTTTATAACACAATCCAAACCTAACTCTTTTTCAGACAGGTATAACCTTTTTTTTTTTTTTTTTATAGATCAATATACCACACAAGTGAGGGAATTATTATTGCCAATGAGTAAATTAAACTTATGTGACCATTGCTTATAATGAATGGTCAAACTCACTGTCTTACTCCACGTACCTTACACAAACTGTTTGTATTTTACATGCAATGTTCCCTCAAATTTTTTTAAGCAAGTGACTAAAATATATGCACATTTGAAGAGGTACAAAACTAGCTATAAGCCTACCTCACATTAAGCAAAACACAGGAAAAAGTTACTTACAAAAAACACACATACACACTCACTTATACACACACATACACACCCAGTCATACACCGTCATACACACTTATACACAAACACACGCAGTCATACATACACATACACACTCAGTCATGCACACTTATACACACACACATACACACTCAGTCATGCACACTTATACACACACGTATACACTCACTCATACACACTTAAACATACACATGCACACTCAGTCATACACACTTAAACATACACACACACACTCAGTCATGCACACATACACACACATACACAGTCAGTCATACACACTAACTGTATGTATACATACACACTCACATACATACACACACTCACTCATACATACATACACTTACATATACAAAAACACACTCACTTATACAAAGACATACACAGTCAGTCATACACACTTATACACACATACACACTCAGTCATGCACACTTAAACATACACACTCACTCATACATACATACACTAACACACTCACTTATACACACACTCATACACACACACACACACTTATACACACACATATACACTCACTCATACACAAACATACACATGCACACTCAGTCATACACACTTAAACATACACACACACACAGTCATGCACACTTATACACACACATACACTCAGTCATACACACTCAGTCGTGCACACTTATACACACACATACACACTAACTGTATGTATACATACACACTCACATACATACACACACTCACTCATACATACATACACTTACATATACAAACACACACTCACTTATACAAAGACATACACAGTCAGTCATACACACTTATACACACATACACACTCAGTCATGCACACTTAAACATACACACTCACTCATACATACACTAACACACTCACTTATACACACACTCATACATACACACACACACACACACACTTATACACACACATATGCACTCACTCATACATGCACACAATTACATACACAAACGCACTCATTCACATATATACACACACACATATATATGCACACACATATATATATATATATATATTTATATATATATATACACACACACACACATATACACACACATATATACACACTGTAATGTCCTTACATAGCAAACATTAACTTTTATATGAATGATGCACTGGCAACTTCTAAATGTAGTCTGGCACTTTATTTACTGGATTACATAACAAGGTGGCTCCTGTAGATTTGCACACAGTAATACGGATATATACACATATGTAGTCCTTTATAATGATTGGCTGCTGCACTCCTTATATTAGCAGTCCTGTACATTGTGTATGCAGCACTATAGTAATCTCAGTATCAGGTAGTATGCAAGATGACAAGGGAACTACCAGATCAGCTGTATAAAGTCTGTAGACAGTAATCCAGGGTAATTTATAACTGTATAACTACAATATAACTTATAGTGTTTAACTGACAGTTCTTACACTTCCTGACTAGCTGATGCTGTATCCTGCTGCACTGATCTGTAGCTGACATTACACTTCTTATTAGCAGCACTTGTCTGATCCTGAGGTTCAGTCCTTGTTACTTGTACTTTATAACTGCATCACCAAACTGTCATAAGATAGCTTCTGAACTGTTCTGAGTCTAAGCACAGCCCACTTGATGACATCATCTTTGTATGGAAGCCTCAATGTGCCATCTAACCAAACCAGGAAGTAAGCACAACACTACATCTCCTTTCCTACTTATTTTTTATTTTTTTTAAACTTAACTTCACAACAACAACTGTAAGATAAATCAGTCTTCTCCAGCATCCTCTTGTATTGTGGACGTGAAAGCTGCTTCTTGTTTATTCCGTTGACAAAAGTTTCTCTGATATGTTGCATGTTGTCTCCAGTGAGTGCCTCTGAGATTCACTTCAGGAGACCAACGAACAACAGGTGTTCACTGCCTGGGAGTATGAGCATGACTTTTGTGGTCCTGAATAGAATTTCCTGACTCGTCATTACAAGATTCTTCTATAGAGTCTGGTATTTCTGAGTCATCTTCTGCAGCTGAGTCAGAGCCTGTGTTTGGATCATGCTAAACACCACCCCAGATATCAAAGTCATTGTCTGATTGCTTTTGTATGCTATGGTCCTCACCAGCCTGTTCTCTCCTCTCTAGCCGTGGTCGTAGTTGATTCACATGGCGGCGACACACACCTGATTGCGTGGTTAGCAGATACATCTTTGGGCCCTCAACCTGGGCAACTACACCTGGTGCCCATTTTTCCTCTGTATGGTACACCCTATACCAGACAAAATCTCCTTCTGTGTAGGTTCATAAAGGTTTTCCCACTCCCATTTTATCTTGCATGATGCGGACTGTTTCTGCTACATCTGGTGTCATTAAATCCAGCTTTGTATGGATCTTTCTGCCAAACAATAGTTGAGCTAGGGCAACTCCCATGGTGGGGTGTTGAGTAACCCTATATTGTTGCAAAAATTGTAAAATGTTTTAGTATTCAGCTGCTTCTCTGCTTTTAGAGCTTTCAGTGCCCTTTTAAATTTTTGGACAAATCTCTCTGCTTGCCCGTTGGTGGCTGGGTGATATGGTGCCGTCCGATGATGGTGAATTCCATTCCTATGTAAACAATTCTGGTAGTCTTGTGACACAAATGGGGGGCCATTGTCTGTGATCAATTTTCTTGGCAACCCAGATACTGAAAACAGTCTTTCTAATGTTGATATGACTTCAGTAGTTGTAGTCCTTGTCATTGGAATTACTTCTGGCCACTTAGAGTGTGCATCAATTATGATTAAGTATGAGATTGTATCAATAGGACCGGCAAAGTCCAAATGTAGTCTCTCACAAGGAGTAGCAGGCCAGTCCCATGGTTGTACAGCTCCTTGTGGAAGCTGTCCTTGAGCTTGAACACACTCTTTGCATGCCATAACATAGTTCTCAATGTTCTTATCAATGGATGGCAACCAAACATGACCCCTAGCCTTCTGTTTCATTCTGACAATGCCTGGGTGTCCTTCATGAAGGAGTTTTAACGTAGCGTGCCGTAGCCCGTTAGGAACCAGAACTCTGTCACCCCATAAAATACATCCATTTCTGAGTGTAAGTTCTTTCGCTCATAGTATGTATGCTCCCTGCACATCACAGCCGGTTCTTGGCCAGCCATCTCTCAAATACTTTGCCAGAAGTTGTTATTCAGTATCATAAGTTGTCTCCTTTGCAATTTGTTTGGTATGTACTATACCCGTAAAACACACACTTGGAAGGCTTTCTTGAACAACTGGTGAGGAATTCATTAGTGGGGGCCTGGACATGGCATCAGCATTGCCATAGGAATCATGAGCCCGGTATTTGGTGGAGTAATGATACACTCCCAAAGTTAGAGCATACCTTTTGAAATCTAGCTGCTGTAGTGGTTGAAATTCCCTTCCTTGGATTAAAGATGGTCATCAGTGGCTTATGGTCAGTTAAAAGAGTACATTTTCTACCATAAATATAGTTATGGAACATCTTAACAGCCCATACAATGGCAAATGCTTCCTTGTCTAATTGAGAATAGTTCTTCTCTGCCGTCGTTAGAGAACGAGAAGCAAAGGCTATTGGTCGGTCTGTCCCATCTGGCATCGTGGGTGACAATGACAGAAAATAAAGGATGGAAGCTCACCAGTTTGCCAAAAGTGATTTACTTTATTGTAGAGACAGCAGGGTCCAACAACCACGAAGTTTCGGGGCAATGTGCCCCTTAATCATGTGATTGCCCCGAAACGTCGTGGTTGTTGGACCCTGCTGTCTCTACAATAAAGTAAATCACTTTTGGCAAACTGGTGAGCTTCCATCCTTTATTTTCTGTCACTGTTATATGGGAGTTTGGTAGTAACGCCTTGGAGCTCAGACCATTGGCGTTAGTGCTGGATATTTCTGACTCTCTATCGTGGGTGACAAGACAGCCCCTAAAACATAAGGCGAAGCATCACATGCTATCATGAGTGGTTTCTGAAAATCATAGTGCATTAACATGCAGGAACACAGGAGTAGGTTCTTGGATTCTTGGAAGGCTTGATTGCATTCACTGCTCCACAACCAGGGTCGATTTGCCTCAAGAAGCTGATGTAGTGGGTGTAACGTATGGGCTAACTGTGGAAGAAAACGGTGGTAATAGTTAAGGAGACCAAGGTATGATCGTAGTTGTGATGCATTCTGTGGTATAGGAGCCTTGACTTTGTCATCAGCAGTGTGTAGACCATGACAATCTATAACATGGCCACAAAATTCTAATTTGTCACACATGAAAGCACACTTCTCCAAGTTAATTTTCAACCTATAGGTCATTAGCCGCTGCAGTACCCTCTCTACATTGTATCAATGTTCTTTCTCCGTCCTGCCCATGATTAACATGTCCTCTAAAAGGCATTGGACATGGAGTAGTCCATTTAACAGTTCATCCATGGTGCGTTGCCAGATGGCTGGTGCAGGAGCAATGCCAAAGACAATACGATTATATTGAAATAAACCACGATGAGTATTGATTGTGAGTAACTTCAGTGAATCTGGATGTACTTCAAGTTTAAAGTAAGCATTTTTTTTTAAAATCAATCTTTGTGAAATGTCCCCCAGCTAAATTAGCAAAAATCTATTCTGTCCTGGGTAATGGATACTTATCCACTACTAACTGTTCATTCAACACCATCCTAAAGTTTCCACATATTCGGATCTGTCCATCTTTCTTCCTTACTGGTACAATAGGAGAAGCCCACTCACTACGATGCACTGGGGTTATAATCTTTAACTATTCTAACCTCCTCAGTTCATCATCAACTCCTGCCCTTAAAGCAAATGGCACAGTTTGTGCTTTGAAAAACTTTGGCCTAGCTCCAGGTTTTAACTGTAACTGTACCGTTTTGTTTTTAACTTTTCCCAGAATATTTTCAAACACCGGGGCATATTTGGTCTTAATGTTCTGAATCCACTGGGCACGATCAACTCCAATATGATAAACTTTACTGTTTTTGAGGCTCTCAGGCATGCCAAGGGCCCATATCCAGTCCCTTCCATAAAGAGGTGGGCCACCTGATTTTAGTATATATAGTGTAAGATTGGCAGTTTAACTGTTTGTACACACAGATACAGATGCACACCCCAGTGGCATCAAGACTTCTCTGGAGTATGTTTGTAGCTTCAAGGTAGTGGGTTGCAGCAATACTGGAATTTTCAGCTGTTTCCAATCTTTAATCATCATAACTGAAACTGCAGCCCCAGTATCTAAGTCCATGGCAAAATATTTTCTTTCAATATTAACATGAACGGTCAAAGGCTCAGACCCTGCTGCCATGGTGTATACAGTTAAACTCTGAACAGTCATTTCCTCTTCTGTGCGGACAGTGCGGATCAGGTCCGACAGACATCGCTGAATGCGGAGAGCAATACGCTCTCCGTATTCAGCCTTGCACCAGCAGCTCACAAGAGCTGCTGGTGCAACGCCACCCCTGCAGACTCGCGGCCAATGGGCCACCAGCAGGGGGTGTCAATCAACCCGATCATACTCGATCGGCTTGAATTCTGGGGATTCCTGTCCGCCCTGCTCAGAGCAGACGGACACGTTTATGGAGCAGCGGTCTTTGTGACCCCTGCTTCATATCTGCTGTTTCTGGCGAGTCTGCAGGCTTACCAGAAACACCGGCCCTTAAGCTCCATTCGGAGCTTGATAGATAGGCCCCTTAGTATCTCCAATGTCATTGGCTGCAGCCTTTCAATCCAGGAAACCCATTTTTCTGTGTCAGGGTCAAATTCTTTCAATGCTCCAAATACAGCCAATGTAGCGTGAGTTTGTGGTAGTATACTCATTGCCAGATGTAATGTCCTTACATAGCAAACATTAACTCTTTATATGAATGATGCACTGACAAATTCTAAATGTAGACTGGCACTTTATTTACTGGATTACATAACAAGGTGGAAACTGTAGATTTGCACACAGTAATATGGATATATGCACATATATAGTCCTTTATAATGATTTGCTGCTGCACTCCTTATATTAACAGTCCTGTACACTGTGTATGCAGCACTATAGTAATCTCAGTATCAGGTAGTATGCAAAATGACAAGGGAACTACCTGACCAGCTGTATAAAGTCTGTTCTATAGACAGTAATCAAGGGTAACTTATAACTGTATAACTGCAATATCTATACTATAATTGCGTTTGTAATGTCTGTCGCCGTTGGCAGTTGCGCACGCATCCTCAAAGGAATGTTGGCAGCATGAGGCAGCCAACAGAATTCACCTGGATGCAGCGAAGCTGCATCCAGGTGGATTCCGAAAATGGCAGGGTGGTGAAAGAATCCACCTGCCATTTTCGGAATCCACCGGGATGTAGTGAAGGCAAACGGAGCATTACAAAAAAAAAAAAACACGGAACCACCCATACGACGTATAAAAAGAAAAAAACTAACCTCCCACACAAAGTATTAACACCTAAACCGCAAACCCACACATCGCAAAATAATAAAGTAATTAACCCCTAATCCGCAAATAACATAACATATTAATCCCTTACCGTCAACCACCCACATCACAATAAACCTAATTACCCTATTAACCTCTAAACCGCAAAAACCCACATTGCAATAAACCTAATTAACCTATTAACCCATAAACCGCAAAAAAAATCCACATCGCAATAAACCTAATTAACCTATTAACCCCTAAACCGCAAAACCTCCACATCGCAATAAACCTAATAAACCTATTAACCCCTAAACCCCAAAACCCCAAAATCGCAATAAACCTAATTAATCTATTAACCCCTTAAACCGCTAAAACCCACAATGCAAATAACTAATTAAATTACTAAGCCCCCTAACCTAACACCCCCTAAATTAAACCCAATTAACTAAATTAAAAATACAAAATTACAATCAAAATTAAAAAAAAAACTAAATTAAAAAACTAAACTAAGTTTAAATTAAGCTAAAATTACAGAAAATAAAAAAGTCTAACATTACAGAAAATAATGAACAAATGATCAAAAATTAAAAAAATTAAACCTAATCCCTATAAAAACAACCCCCCTGCCCAAAATAAAAACACCCCCTAATGTAATGCTAAACTACCAATAGCCCTTAAAATGACTTTTTGTAGGGTATTGCCTTAAGTTAAACAGCTCTTTTGTAGTTACAAAAAATTCTAAGCCCCCATAACAGTAAAACCCACCACCCACCAAACCCCCCAAAATAAATAAACCTAATACTAAAAACCTAAACTATCCATTGCCCTGAAAAGGGCATTTGTATGGGCATTGCCCTTAAAAAGGCATTTTTTTTTAAAACCTAAGTCTATCCCCCAGGTTTGTACTCACGGTTGCTGAAGTCCGGTGGAAAAGGTCCTGTTCCAGGCGGTGAAGTCTTCTTCCAAGCGGCAACCTCTTCTTTCTTCTTTCAGGAACAAGCCGGCGCAGAGCGGAGGGCAGAGCTAAAGACCGATGACCGAGCGACCCTGGAACTGAAGAACGGCGACCGCGGTGCCATGGAGCATGGAGGATCCTCTTCGTACGATCTCCGCCGTACACTGAATAGTGAATTCAAGGTACGCGATTAAAGATGGTGCCCCTTGAATTCCTATTGGCTGATTTGATTCTTCAAATTCAAATCAGCCAATAGGATGAGAGCTACTGAAATCCTATTGGTTGTTCAAATCAGTCAATAGGATTTCAGTAGCTCTCATCCTATTGGCTGATTTAAATTTGAATAATCAAATCAGCCAATAGGAATTCAAGGGACACCATGTTTAATCGCGTTCCTTGAATTTAATATTCAGTGTACGGCGGCGATCGGAAGAAGATGATCCTCTACGCTCCGTGGCTCTGCGGTCGCTGGTCTTGAGTTTTGCGGTCGCTGCTCTTTAGTTCCGCTGTCCTGGATGAAGAAAGAAGAGGTCCCCGCTTGGAAGAAGTCGGCTGCTTGGAAGAAGACTTCAACGCCTAGAAGAGGACCTTCTCCGCTGGACTTCAGCAACCATGAGTACCAACCTGTGAGCTAGACTTAGGTTTTTTTTTAATTTTTGGGGTTTTTTTTTTTTTTAGATTAGAGTTATGGGCACTTCTTAAAAGAGCTGAATGCTCTTTTAAGGGCAATGCCCATACAAATGCCCTTTTCAGGGCAATGGGTAGTTTAGGTTTTTTAGTGTTAGGTTTATTTATTTTGGGAGGTTTGGTGGGTTTTACTGTTAGGGAGGGACTTAGAATTATTTGCAACTGCATAAGAGCTGTTTAACTTAGGGCAATGCCCTACAAAAAGCCCTTTTAAGGGCTATTGGTAGTTTAGCATTAGATTAGGGGGTGTTTTTATTTTGGGGGGGGGGATTTTTTATTTTTATAGGGGTATTAGTTTAGGTTTAAATGTTTTATTTTGGATACCTTTTTATTTTTTTCTTTAATTTTAGTTTTTTGTTTTGTTTGTTTTTTAAACTTTAACTTTGGGGGTTGTAGTTTTTAAACATAGACTGCCCTCTGGGCAGTCTTATCGCCTAGTAACTTATAATGTGTAACTGACAGTTCTTACTCTTCCTGACTAGCTGATGCTGTATCCTGCTGCAGTGATCTGTAGCTGACATTACACTTCTGATTAGCAGCACTTAAAACAAACACAATCTATAGACAGACTGAGTATAAAGGGTGCACCAACTCAAGATATATGAAGCAAAATATATGCAAAATATGTGCAACTAATCGTTTTAAATAAACTAATCTTTTTAATCCATGCCTTGCTCTTGAACTACTGGAGGATCGGCTTACGAGCCGTATTAACACACACCCTTTATAGGTGCTTCCTATTTGGCCTCCATCACCTCTGGCTTTGATGACGCTACTGAGGACGCTTCTTGTTCCCAGCCCAGCTGTTTATCGGATGGGATCTAGTCAGCCGAGTGGCTCCGAAGCCTCGGCTTGTTGATGATTGCACTGGATGTGCATCTTGGCTTGTGAGTATAAAGCTGTACTCATTATCTATACTATTGTTTGTATATTCGTTATTACACCTTCAGACGCCTCTTTCTTTCCTGTCATCCAGGAGATCGTTGTTTATTAGCAGTACTTGTCTAATCCTGACGTTCAGTCCTTGTTACTTGTACTTTATAACTGCATCGCCAAACTGTCACAAGATGGCTTCTGAATTGTTCTGATTCTAAGCACAGCCCACTTGATGACATCATCTTTGTATGGAAGCCTCAATGTGCCATCTAACCAAACCAGTGTCAGGGTTTTTTCCCCATTTTGTTTGCCATGTGCTGCTGGCAGCCATTTTACTCACCTCTCTTGCTGACTATGGTGCATTGTGGGGGATACTGCTCATTTCCTGCACTTCCTTTTATGGACAGACTGGTGCATCATCTGTGTGAGACAGGATGCATTCTCAGAATTGTGATGTCGTCACTTATTATTTAAAGGGCCTCTGTTCAGTATGCTTTGCCTTTGCGTTGTCTCAGACCTATTTGTGAGAGTTCCTGTGTATAACCTGGCTGTCTGACGTCCTTCCTGGTTCCTGATCCCTGGCTTGTTCCTGACTCTGCTGTTTTCCTTGTTCTTGATTCCGGCTCGTCTGACTATTTGCTTTGGCTCCTGGCTCGGCTCGTCTGACTACCAGCTCTGGTTTTTACTCCTGGCTTGTTATTTGTCTTGTGGACTTTTTATTATTTTTTTGTTATTAATAAAGGTGTGATTATTTTTGCACTTCTCGCCTCAGTCTGATTCCTGGCACCCTGACATTATGCAAAGGCCATGAATCCTGATGATGCTAATAATCCACCTTTACCTGCCAACTTTTCCACCGCTTGGATCAATTTGCACTAGCCCTGCAAACCCTGCTGACTCGCACTGCACATTTGGACCAAAGTGTCCCACAAGTTATGGCTATTCCTGTTTCCGCTGCTGCACCTAGTCCTACCAGGAGCATGTCTGGTTCTGCACCTCTACCTCAGCGATATGGAGGCGATCCTATTCAGTGCAGAGGGTTTTTGAACCAGGTGGCCATTTACTTTGAGATGTTACCTCAGGCGTTTCCCTCTGACAGAGCTAAGGTGGGATTTCTCATTTTGTTACTCTCTGACACAGCTCTTGCCTGGGTTAATCCCTTGTGGGAGACTAATAAACCTGTGATTTCAAATTACCCTGAATTTGTGGCCTCCTTTCGAACGGTATTTGATGTTCCGGCTCGCTCCGCCTCTGCTGCTAAATGACTCATGTCCATTCAGCAAGGTACAAGATATGTTGCTCAGTATGCTATTGAGTTCCGTACGCTTGCCGCAGAGGTTGGTTGGAACAATGAAGCCCTTGTTGCTGCCTTCTATCATGGGCTCTCTGATGCGATTAAAGATGAAGTTCCTGCCAGGGATTTACCAGAGGATCTCGAGGCATTGGTGTCTTTTTTTATCCTAATTGACATCAGACTCAGAGAGAGGCCCTCTTTCTAGGAACGCTTGCAGAAGCCTCCTGTTCCGTTGTCTCCTACGTGTTCGTTCCCACCCATGCCTCCCTCTCCTCCCATGCCTCCTGGTCCCAAGTCACCAGGTACTGATGAGCCAATGTAGTTGGGATTCACGTGTCTCTCCGTGGTGGAGAGGGCCTTTAGGAGGAGGGAGGGGCTCTGCCTCTATTGTGGGTTACAGGGCCACCTTTTGAAGTATTGTCCTACACGACCGGGAAACGTTCACACCTAAGGTCCTGTCGGGGGCAGACCTTGGGTGGTTTATCCTCGTCCCCGGAACCGCTTAAGGAGAAACCTTTGGTCACGGTTGTCCTTTCCTTGGTGGACTCCTCCATAGTCACCCAGGCTCTTGTTGACTCCAGTGCTGCGGGCTATTTCATTGACAGTGTTTTTGTATCAAAGCACTCCATTCCTGTTTTGCCTCGGTCCATTCTGCTTGCTATTGAAGCCATTGATGGCAGGCCCCTTCAGCCCGCACTCGTTACTCATGAAACTGCTCCGTTGTCCATGGCTATTGGGGCTCTCCATTTTGAAACCCTCCAGTTCCAGGTGATAAACTCTCTGCATTTTCCGGTTGTTCTGGGTTATCCCTGGCTCCAAAAGCACAATCCCAGTCTCGACTGGAGCAGGTCCGAAATGTTGTCGTGGTCCCCGCAATGTATTTCTACTTGTCTTCGGAAACCAGTTAAAGTCTTGTGCACCTCTTCGGTATCTCAATTGCCAAAGAAGTACCGAGAGTTCATAGACGTTTTTGACAAGGTGCGTGCCGGTACGTTGCCTCCTTACCGGTCTTACGATTGTGCTATAGACCTGCAACCCGGAGCCATTCCACCTCGGGGCTGGGTTTACCCTCTGTCTGTTGCAGAGAATTTTGCTATGGAGGAGTATGTTGCTGATGCTCTGTGTCGGGGGATCATCCTCAAATCCTGCTCTCCTGCAGGGGCTGGCTTCTTCTTTGTGAAGAAAAAGGGTGGCGAGTTAAGACCATGCATCGATTATAGGGGTCTTAATAGTCTTACCATTAAGAATGCTTACCCTATTCCGCTCATTACGGAACTCTTTGACCGCCTCAAGGGAGCTACGGTCTTTACTAAACTTGATTTGAGAGGAGCGTACAATCTCGTTATGATCAAGGAGGGCCACGAATGGAAAACAGTGTTTAACACCAGGAGCGGGCATTATGAGTATCTTGTAATGCCCTTTGGCCTATGTAATGCTCCTGCTGTTTTCCAGGAATTTATTAATGATGTCCTACGAGATATGTTGCAACAGTGTGTTGTGGTGTACTTAGACGACATATTCATACACTCACCCACACTTGAGGCTCATCGTTCTGATGTTACATGGGTTCTTCAGAGACTACGTGACAACAGCCTGTTTTGTAAACTCGAGAAATGTGAGTTCCATCAGACTCAAGTAACCTTCCTAGGTTATGTTATCTCCATTGCAGGGTTCTCCATGGATCCTGAAAAGTTATCTGCAGTTCTGCAGTGGCCTCGCCCAGTTGGTCTTCGGTCTATTCAACATTTTTTAGGGTTCGCCAATTACTATAGAAAGTTTATTAAAAACTTTTCTTCCTTGGTCAAACCTATCACAGACATGACCCATAAAGAGAATGATCCAGTCCAATGATCACCTACTGCCATTAAGGCCTTTGATAGTCTTAAGACTGCCTTTGCTGCCGCTCCAGTTCTGGCTCATCCTAACCCTGTCCTGCCTTTCGTTCTTGAGGTCGATGAGTCTGAGACTGGAGTAGGTGCCTTCTTGTCTCAATGTCCTACGCCTGATGGTTCCTTGCATCCATGTGGTTTCTTCTCTAAGAAATTGTATCCAGCGGAGTGCAATTATGAAATTGGCGACAGGGAAATACTGGCCATAATTTTGGCACTCAAGGAATGGAGGCATCTTCTCGAGGGTACTAGTGTGCCAGTGCTCATTCTTACTGACCACAAAAATTTAACTTATTTATCTGAAGCAAAACGTTTGTCACCCCGACAGGCCAGATGGGCACTATTTTTGTCTTGGTTTAATTATGTGGTCTCCTACCTGACTGGTAGTAAGAATGTTAGGGCTGATGCCCTCTCTAGACAATTTTCACCTCTGTCCAAGGAGGAGTCTGTACCTACTCCTGTTATACCTCCTGACCATATTTTAGCTACCATACATACTAATTTGACTTTTCCCTTGGGGGAGGAGGTCCTGGCTGCACAAACCAATGCACCTCCTGAGAAACCTAGTGGTAAGTGTTTTGTTCCTGAGAATCTTCAAACTAAACTTTTGCACACTTATCACTATCCAAAAGCCGCAGGTTACCCAGGCAAGAACCAAATGATTTGGTCTGTCACTCGAAAATTCTGGTGGCCAGGTCTTCTGATTTTGCTGCATATGTTGCCTCCTGCTCAGTTTGTGCACAGAATAAGACTCCTCGACGTCTTCCTGTGGGTCTTCTTCAACCTATTGCTAATGGTGAGCGTCCTTGGACACATCTTTCCATGGACTTCATTGTTGAGCTCCCTGTTTCCAATGGCAATACTGTTATCCTTATGGTGGTTGACCGTTTACATTGCATTCCTTTGATGAAGTTGCCTACCGCTCAGGAGCTTGCTTCAATTTTTGCCCGGGAGGTCTTCCGTTTACATGGGTTACCCAAGGAGGTAGTGTCGGACTGGGGTAGCCAATTTGTCCCCAGATTTTGGTGTTCCTTTTGTGCTCAAATGGAGATCCAGCTTTCCTTCTCCTCGGCATATCACACCTTTCACGTGGGTGCAGATTCAGGATTGCCTTCATCGTTCTATACAGCGCCAAAAGTTCCAGGCTGATCGTAGGCGTCTGTCTGTGCCTTCCTACCAGGTTGGTGAGAGAGTTTGGCTGTCCTCCCGCAACTTGAACCTTTGTGTGCCTTCGTGCCTTCCAATAAACTGGCTCCCCATTATGTTGGTCCTTTTTGAATACTCCGACGGGTCAATCCTGTGGCCTACGCTCTTGACCTTCCTCCTGCAATGCGCATCTCCAATGTTTTTCATGTCTCCCTCTTGAAACCATTGGTTTGTAATCGGTTTACCACTGTGTTGCCTCGTCCCCGTCCTATCTTTGTTGACAACTATGAGGAGTATGAGGTCAGCAGCATTATTGACTCTCGTATGTCCAGGGGCCGTGTACAGTATTTGGTTCACTGGAGGGGCTACTGTCCGGAGGAGTGTTCTTGGGTTCCCTTCTCTGATGTTCATGCTCCCGCCCTCCTCCGTGCCTTCCATGCCCGTTTCCCCAATAAGCCTTTTGTCCTCCTGCGGGGGAGGGGTCGTTGAGGGGAGGGTACTGTCAGGGTTTTTTCCCTGTTTTGTTTGCCATGTGCTGCTGGCAGCCATTTTACTCACCTCTCTTGCTGACTATGGTGCATTGTGGGGGATGCTGCTCATTTCCTGCACTTCCTTTTATGGCCAGACCGGTGTGCATCATCTGTGTGAGACAGGATGCAGTCTCAGAATTGTGATGTCATCACTTATTATTTAAAGGGCCTCTGGTCAGTATGCTTTGCCTTTGCGTTGTCTCAGACCTGTTTGTGAGAGTTCCTGTGTATTACCTGGCTGTCTGACGTCCTTCCTGGTTCCTGATCCCTGGCTTGTTCCTGACTCTGCTGTTTTCCTTGTTCCTGATTCCGCCTCATCTGACTATTCGCTTTGGCTCCTGACTTATAAGTTACACATGCTGCAGGGTGTGCAGGGAGGAATATGAATAGTGCTGTCCAGAAATACAATACATGTTCCTCCCTGCATACCCTGCAGCATGTGTAACTCATAGGTGTCCAGAAAAACATTGCTGAGGTGGCAACCTTAACACATATACACACATAAATACACGCACATATATATGCACACATATATACACACATACACACACACACACATATATATATATATATATATATATATATATACACACATATATGCATACATATATACACACACATATCATATATATATACACACATATACACACACACATATACACACATATATGTGCACCCACATATATACACATATATACACACATATACACACACATGCACACATATATGCACACACATATACACACACACACACACATATATATATATATATATATATATATATATATATATGCACACATATATATGCACACATATATACACACACACATATATACACACACATATACGCACATATATACACAAACATATACACACATATACATACACACAGCCAGGGTGTCCCCTGACATTAATACAAATCATTTTATCTGCGTTCATTTTTCTTTATGAACAAGGTTTTGGGAAGACTTAGATATTTAATCAAACAAAACATAGGTTTGAAGAACAAGCAGAGGTCGACAACAACCTCCTATTGCTTACTGCCTAATTGCTTCCCTGGTGCTTTTTGGTTAGTAATTGTACGTTAGCCTACTGTTGTACCAGGGGCCCCTCCTGCTCTCCTGTCTCCTGTGTACAGTACATTATCAAATCTAGAGGGGATCGCTGACCCCCAGTGTTAAGAAGCACGGACATAGAGTATAAAACAATGTAAAATAGAAATCCAAACATCCTGAAAACCCCTAGAGCAACATCTAGCTATATAGGGAGGATTTGTGTGGTAAAGCTGTCTGTACAAATAATTATAAACAGGATTTAGACAGTCAGTAGTTAGAAATATAAAATATTATTAAATGCACAATATAAATGCACAATATATTTTTGGTTCAACCTCTGAATATATTTTACCAATATAAATATAAAAATTTGAGTTTGACTGAATATAATAAATTGCAAACAATATCATTATTCTTATCTAGTTCCTCAGGAGCGCTTAGAATTGTTTCCCAGGTCTAAAGGATATATACATTCTTTATTAACAAAAAATATCATATTAATATTAATAAAATATGTGTATGTGTGTGTATATATATATATATATATATATATATATATATATACACATGAAGAAATGTGATATAAAAGAGTGTGTATGGTGTGTGAGGCAGGGGATAAAGAGAGTATAAAGTGTGAAGAAAAAAGAAAAAAAACTTGTAGTGTATAAAACTGAGATATGTGAAATGAGAAAGTGTGTGATAAAATGTGTATGATATTAGAAGCAGGTGAGAATGTGTGTAATGAAGAAAAAAATAAAATAAAGTGGGTGTGTCTATGTGTGAAGTGAAAAGATGTGTAGTGAAATATGTATGATATATAAAGCAATTGAAAAGTGTGTGTGATGAGAAAAAAAAATCCTATCAGTTCATATATAAAAAAGAGAAAAACAGAGTGAGCGCTAAATAAGAAATATAATGGAGTAATATACAAATTATTTTGGAATTATACTAAATTGTGACAGTTGCAATTCAAAAAGTGTTACAGTAATCCCCAACAGGGACAGGGGCTATGCATCAGCAATAGAGTCATAGATCCTCCCCAGGGGATAAAATGATGATGGCCGCTCCACTCCTCACAGGAATCTCCAGACAGTACTAGAAAGTATAAAACGTAGAGGGGCGCCTCATGTGTAGATCAATCAAGACAGATCCAAGCAATGATAATGTTCTTAGGCTCTCTGATTCCACACAATGTGAGACAAGATGTTTTGCAGCTGGGGGTTTGGAGGTTCGTCAGAGAACAACAAAAGATGTTCTCTGATCCTGTCTTTCAATATTCTTAAGGTACGGCCAGTGTACTGTTTCCCACAAAATTTACAAGATAAATTACAAAAATGGAGTCGTATCACGTTTGATTTTAAAAAAAAATTGTTCTCCCTTACTATTGGATACAAATTCATCTTCACCACGTATGTAATCACATGATTTGCATGGCCTTCTTCCATATTTGTAAAATCCTGATGTTGAAATAAGCTAAGTTCTGCCACTGACATTTTCACTTTGGGCAAAATCTCTATATAGATTATCCTCTATTGTTCTCGCTTTTCTGGGAACAATCTTAATATCATCCAATACTTCTTTATTTAAGCAAGGGTCATTATCTTAGATAGGAAGATATTTTTTAATGAGAGATCATATTTGGTAATACTGTCTTCTAAAATTGGTTGAAAAAGTGACTGATGATCTTTTATAATCCCTGTTGGGATCTCTAGTCAGCCCCCGTACAAAGCGGAATGTAGGGGGAGGGGGCCTTTGACCCCTGGGAGGAGCCTGGCCCCTTCATAAGAGATAGAGGGTGGAGCAGAGTTAGGGGGTATATAAGGTAGTGGAACAAAAATGATTGTATGTAAGTGCACCAGATGGAGTACCAACGGCACACTGTAACAAACTAGGGGGCGCCCACCAATATTCAGTGAGACAAACACAAGGAACCTAGTATATCTAAATAAATATACACATGTACATACCTAAAAATATATGCGCAAATGTGAATATATGTGGCTAAAATGGTGTGAAAAAAACGATTATATAACACTACAAGAAGTGTTAATATAAAGTGCTACAATGTAAGATGCAACAATAAAAGGTGCAACAGATAGTGAATATGATGTAACTGTAACAATATCCAATCTAGGTAATATAGATTAGATAAAATGTGACAAAATCAATAACAAATAAAATATCAAAAATAAAAATAATAGCAATAAGGTAGTGTATAATTAATCACTACAACATTTGAAAGTGTAAAAATAAAAACACAATTGGGCACAGTTAAAGAGAGTCCACAAGTGTATGGGAAAAACATAAAATATGTCCTTATATGAATGAAATGTGCAATGTAATGTTCCTTTAATCAGATGGTGATCCACAAACCAAAACCCATTGGATATATATGCTTCAGTGAGGATTAGTGACCCAGCGATTCGGCTCTCCAATGGTAGAGATCCTGAGTCACAAACGATACTAGAGATATATGAGAAAGGAGAAATGGAGGCGCGTCATAGGCTGAGTATTTTAGGACAAGTGAAATGCTGAAAGAAACAGACAAATGGCAACTCACGTGTTTGCAGGCACCACCAGTGGTGCATGAGAGGCGAGCTGGGGCACACCGGTCCCCCCAGCGAGACAAACCCTGGTTATTTCAGGAAGCTTGAGTGAAAACTCAGTTTGCCAATTAGGCAATAAAAGTTGATAAAAAGTGCTGCTGAGATTGTATATAAAGTATACAATACAATGATAGTTCCAGTTAAAATGGGTTTATTTATAAGCTTTTAAATAAACCCCTTTTAACTGGAACTATCATTTTATTGTATACTTTTTATACAATCTCAGCAGCACTTTTTATCACCTTTTATTGCCTAATTGGCAACCTGAGTGCTTTTTTGCACTGCCTACCAGCCTGTCTGGCTAAACTGTTTGCACATTCAGGTAATTGAGCTGACACCCTGCAGGAATCCTTTCTACAGAACTGTGTTGATGCTGTGTTGGTGATCTGTTTCCACTCAAGCTTCCTGAAATAACCAGGGTTTGTCTCGCTGGGGGGACCGGTGTCCACTGACTTCAGTAACTGGACTATGGCTATAAGTGGTTGGGTTAACCTCCCCACACAGTGGGAGAGCAGGTTAATTAGCTACTTTGGCATGGGGTCCCTTTGACCTTTGGGTGTAGACTAAAAGATGTAAGATTGGGGCTAGCACCTCTGGGTTTATTATGGTTGCTATATTTAATAAAGTTTATATATGGTTCTGAAGTTTTATTTTTATGTGTTTAAACTGTTATTTAATAAAAGGCTGTGGCCAGAATTTTTACCACAAAGAGTAAGTGTCATTGTATTTATTTATGGGGTAAATTGGGAAAGGTAAAATTTTTAAGTATAAAGTGGGTGAGAAGTTGACGACTCGGGGGGGTCAAGATTTATCCTCTAATAACATCTTTCTATCCGAGTTTTCAATAACCTTTGCTTTTCTGATTAGCTCATCTCGCTGATACCCTCTGACACTTAATCTCACTAGCAATTCATTAGTTTGTCTGATATAACTTTCAATGTCAGAGCAGTTCCTTCTCAGATGAATAAATTGCCCTTTAGGTATAGCTTTCTTAACATGGTCTGGGTGATGAGAGTTAGCCCTAAGTATTGTGTTCTGTGTTATAGGCTTATGATAAGTCTCAGAGGATAATTTGCCCTGAATGTAATCAATCTTTAACAGGACATCTAAATATGCAACTTCTTTTGTAGACTAAGTATGTGTAAGTTTAAAATTAATTTTGTTGTCATTTAGATATTCCATAAATTGTTGAAGAATTTGTGTACTGCCTTGCCATACAATCAACAGATCATCTATATATCTGAAGTATTCTCCTATATATTTCTTAAAGGGGTTAGCTTCAGTGTATATTTTTTGAAATTCAAAATAGGTTAAATATAAATTAGCATACGAGGGGGCAAATTTAGCCCCCATCGCAGTGCCACATCTTTGAAGGTAAAATTTACCTGAAAATAAGAAAATGTTATGAGTTAGAAGGAAATGTACACTGTTACACAAAAGCTGTATAAATCCTTCATTATAACTCATAGAAGTTTTTAGCATTCATTTTAATGTTCTTAAACTTGAGTCACGTGGAATACATGAATACAAAAATGGCACAAGAAGGTGACCAAAATACAATTGTCCTCAACCAATGTCTCAACCAGTTATTATATAAACACACCAGGAGAGGGTCTATGCCAACCCTGACGAAGTGCCATAACAGGCATAAAACGCGTCGGACTCCTATAGGAACTTGTCAACTGGCCGCTATGTTCTTGCCCTTTATAGTGCACTTGCTATCTTAATGGACTTATTAAAAGTTACATTTTAATAATTTGCAGTGTCTCCTAAATATTTTGGGACTCTTTTTGTAGCTGAATTAAAATGTCACAGTGTTTTACTATGATAAACACTACCCAGCCTCTCAGAAAGGAGAAAAAAAACAATATTTTACAGAAAACACAGGCAAAATAAATATTAATAATCATTTTAATTTTCAATAATTACACTTATTTTTTTGAATATTTAATGTTGAGTTTACTGTCTTGTTTAGAAAGACTGAAATAAAAAGTGAATTTTTTTTGCAGGGCTCGGATAACACAGACGAGTTTAAAAACAAACTCTGTGAATGTTAGAAATTGTTTATTAGAATTATTTTGTTGAATTAATTTTTTTGTTGAAATATCCCAGAGATGTAAAGAAGAGCTGAGACTGAATTAGTAAAATGTTTTAGTAAAACTTGCATATTAGCCACCCTAGATACAAAAAGTACCATACACATAAGTCAAAAGATAATAAATTGTGCTAATATGCAATTATGCTTAAGAACAATCTTGTGAAACCGTGTAAAGCAACTGTATATTGTGCAGGATGGAGAGAATTGCTGTCCTTGAAACAAAGTCTTGAAAGGTAAGTGCAAATGTAACACATCTAGTAAAAACAGCAAAACAAAAATATATATGATTATATATACTGGAGTCTCAAGGGTCTCGGGAGCCTCAATTGAGATGGGGCCCAGAGCTCTAAAGGGCCCATCTGGCCCTGGAATCAATAGTAGCATCATGGGGTGGGGGGGGCAATGTATGTCCTTCACATATATATATTTTTTTAAATGATAAAGAAACTTTCCCATACTGTGGATCATATAATGCCTGTAAGCTGTCCTGGGGATCATATAAAGCCTGTCAACCCTCATGGGGATCATATAAAGTCTGTAAGCCCTCTTAGGGATCATATAAAGTCTATAAGCCCTCTCAGGGATCATATAAAGTCTGTAAGCCCTCTTAGGTATCATATAAAGTCTGTAAGCTCTCTTAGGGATCATATAAAGTCTGTAAGCCCTCTTAGGGATCATATAAAGCCTGCAAGCCCTCCTGGGACCATATAAAGCCTTTATGCCTTCCTGTGGATCATAAAAAGCCTGCAAGCACTCCTGTGGATTATAATAAAACCTGTCAGCCTCCTGTGGATCATATAAAGCCTGTAAACTCTCTTAGGGACCATATAAAGCCTGTATTCCCTCCTGTGGATCCTATAAAGCCTGCAAGCCCTCATGAGGATCCTATAAAGCCTGCAAGCCCTCCTGTGGATCATAAAAAGCCTGCAAGCCCTCATGCGGATCATAAAAAGCCTGCAAGCCCTCAGGAGGATCATATAAAGCCTGTAAGCTAAGCAATCAACTAATGAGTTAGCCCCTCCCTCCTCATTATATTCAGCTTACTTATTAATAATTTATTAATTACTGTATGATTGTATTATATTGCTTGTTTACTCAGTTTTTCCCCCGTTGACCCACATAATCGGATAATCTATTACTTTAAAACCTTCAACATTAAAGGACTGTGGGGGGTAGTTATCAAGCCGTCAACCTCAAATACGCTGGAATTCCGCAGCGTATTTGTGGCGAGGCTGATTCGCCTTAGTTATCAAAGGCTCGAGACCGGCTAAAGTAGAATTTAGTGACGTAAGCTTCGATCCGCCGGACTCAGTCCGACACAGATCGATTCTTACGTCACTCCAGATGTTCCGCACACAGATGTGCGGCACAATCTGACTACTTTTGCTAGTTATCAAAAAACTAGCAGGTACGCTCGGCACTTTTACGGCCCAGCGTACCTGGTTTTCAAACCGCCACCCCTGGAGGCGGCGGATCCCATAGGAATCAATGGGATGCTGACAGACATCCCATTGATTTCTATGGGAGCTGTCTGCACCTAACACCCTAACATGTACCCCGAGTCTAAACACCACTAATCTGCCCCCCTACACCGCCGCAACTAAATAAAGTTATTACCCCCTAAACCGCCACTCCCGGAGCCCACCGCAAGCTACTCTATACATATTAACCCCTAAACCGCCGCTCCCTGAACCCGCCGCAACCTATATTAAATGTATTAACCCCTATCCTGCCCCCCTACACCGTCGCCACCTATAATAAATTTATTAACCCCTAATCTGCCCCCCCTACACCGTCGCCACCTATAATAAATTTATTAACCCCTAATCTGCCCCCCCTACACCGTCGCCACCTATAATAAATTTATTAACCCCTAATCTGCCCCCCCTACACCGTCGCCACCTATAATAAATTTATTAACCCCTATCCTGCCCCCACTACGCCGCCGCCACTATAATAAAATTATTAACCCCTAAACCTAAGTCTAACCCTAACCCTAACACCCCCCTAACTTAAATATTAATTAAATAAATCTAAATAATATTTCTATTATGAACTAAATTAATCCTATTTAAAACTAAATACTTACCTTTAAAATAAACAATAATATAGCTACAATATAAATAATAATTATATTCTAGCTATCTTAGGATTTATTTTTATTTTACAGGCAACTTTCAATTTATTTTAACTAGGTACAATAGCTATTAAATAGTTATTAACTATTTAATAGCTTACCTAGCTAAAATAAAGAGAAATTAACCTGTAAAATAAAAACTAACCTAAGTTATAATTACACCTAACACTACACTATACTTTAATAAATTATTCCTATTTAAAACTAAATACTTACCTGTAAAATAAACCCTAAGATAGCTACAATATAAATAATAATTATATTGTAGCTATCTTAGGATTTATATTTATTTTACAGGTAACTTTGTATTTATTTTAGCTAGGTAGAATAGTTATTAAATAGTTATTAACTATTTAATAACTACCTAGCTAAAAGAAATACAAAATTACCTGTAAAATAAATCCTGACCTAAGTTACAATTAAACCTAATACTACACTATCATTAAATTAATTAAATAAACTACCTACAAATAACTACAATTAAATACAATTACATAAACTAACTAAAGTACAAAAAATAAAAAAAAGCTAAGTTACAAGAAATAAAAAAATAAGTTACAAACATTTTAAAAATATTACAACAATTTTAAGCTACTTACACCTAATCTAAGCCCCCTAATAAAATAACAAACCCCCCAAAATAAAAAAATGCCCTACCCTATTCTAAATTAAATAAAGTTCAAAGCTCTTTTACCTTACCAGCCCTTAAAAGGGCCATTTGTGGGGGCATGCCCCAAAAAGTTCAGCTCTGTTCCGATCAGCCAATAGAATGCGAGCTCAATCTGATTGGCTGATTCCATCAGCCAATCAGATTTTTCCTATCTTAATTCCGATTGGCTGATAGAATCCTATCAGCCAATCGGAATTGAGGGGACGCCATCTTGGATGACGTCCCTTAAAGGAGCCTTCATTCGTCGTAGTCCGTCGGTGAAGAAGGAGGTTCCGCGTCGGCGGGAGGAAGATTCAAGACCCGGCTTGGAAGATGACATCGCCCGGATAGAAGACTTCTTCATCGCCGCCTGGATGATGACTTCATCGGATGGAAGATTTCTTCAGCACCACTTGGAGGATTAACTTCTTCCGCTCCGGATGTCCACTTCAGCTCCATCGCTGCTCGGCTGAGTGAAGACGACTAAAGGTAGGATGATCTTCAGGGGATTAGTGTTAGGTTTTTGTAAGGGGGGTTTGGGTTAGATTAGGGGTATGTGGGTGGTGGGTTTTAATGTTGGGGGGGGTTGTATTTTTCTTTTACAGGCAAAAGAGCTGAACTTTTTGGGGCATGCCCCCACAAATGGCCCTTTTAAGGGCTGGTAAGGTAAAAGAGCTTTGAACTTTATTTAATTTAGAATAGGGTAGGGCATTTTTTTATTTTGGGGGGGTTTGTTATTTTATTAGGGGGCTTAGATTAGGTGTAAGTATTTTTTAAATGATTGTAACTTATTTTTTTATTTTTTGTAACTTAGCTTTTTTATTTTTTGTACTTTAGTTAGTTTATTTAATTAATTTAATGATAGTGTAGTATTAGGTTTAATTGTAACTTAGGTTAGGATTTATTTTACAGGTAATTTTGTATTTCTTTTAGCTAGGTAGTTATTAAATAGTTAATAACTATTTAATAACTATTCTACCTAGCTAAAATAAATACAAAGTTACCTGTAAAATAAATATAAATCCTAACGGCTAGATTTGGAGTTTTGTCGGTAACGATCCGAAAAACTAACGCCGGCTTTTTTCTGGCCGCACCATAAAAATAACTCTGGTATTGAGAGTCCACATAAAGGCTGCGTTAGGCTCCAAAAAAGGAGCGTAGAGCATTTTTAACGCAGCTTCAACTCTCGATACCAGAGTTGCTTACGGACGTGGCCAGCCTCAAAAACGTGCTCGTGCACGATTCCCCCATAGGAAACAATGGAGCTGTTTGAGCTGAAAAAAAACCAAACACCTGCAAAAAAGCCGCGTTCAGCTCCTAACGCAGCCCCATTGTTTGCTATGCGGAAACACTTCCTACGTCTGCACCTAACACCCTAACATGTACCCCGAGTCTAAACACCCCTAACCTTACACTTATTAACCCCTAATCTGCCGCCCCCGCTATTGCTGACCCCTGCATATTATTATTAACCCCTAATCTGCCGATCCGTAAACCGCCGCCAATCAGAATATTCCTACCTTAATTCCGATTGGCTGATAGAATCCTATCAGCCAATCGGAATTCGAGGGACGTCATCTTGGATGACGTCCCTTAAAGGAACCGTCATTCGGCTAGTAGGCGTCAGGAGAAGAGGATGTTCCGCGTCGGAGGTCTGCAAGATGGATCCGGAAGAAAGAAGATTGAAGATGCCGTTGATAGAAGACTTCATCCGGATCATGGACCTCTTCAGCTCCCGCTTGGATGAAGACTTCATCCGGATCATGGACCTCTTCAGCTCCCGCTTGGATGAAGACTTCAGCCGGATCATGGACCTCTTCAGCCCCCCGCTTGGGCTTGGATCAGGACATCGGAGGAGCTCTTCAGGACGGATAGGTGAACCTGGCAGGGTGAAGATAAGGTAGGAAGATCTTCAGGGGCTTAGTGTTAGGTTTATTTAAGGGGGGTTTGGGTTAGATTAGGGGTATGTGGGTGGTGGGTTGTAATGTTGGGGGGGAATTGTATGTTTTTTTTTACAGGCAAAAGAGCTGAATTCTTTGGGGCATGCCCCGCAAAGGGCCCTGTTCAGGGCTCGTAAGGTTAAAGAGCTTTGAACTTTAGTAATTTAGAATAGGGTAGGGCATTTTTTTATTTTGGGGGGCTTTGTTATTTTATTAGGGGGCTTAGAGTAGGTGTAATTAGTTTAAAATTGTTGTAATATTTTTCTTATGTTTGTAAATATTTTTTTATTTTTTGTAACTTAGTTCTTTTTATTTTTTGTACTTTAGTTAGTTTATTTAATTGTAGTTATTTGTAGGAATTGTATTTAATAAATTTATTGATAGTGTAGTGTTAGGTTTAATTGTAACTTAGGTTAGGATTTATTTTACAGGTAATTTTGTAATTATTTTAACTATTTTAGCTATTAAATAGTTCTTAACTATTTAATAGCTATTGTACCTGGTTAAAATAAATACAAAGTTACCTGTAAAATAAATATAAATCCTAAAATAGCTATAATATAATTATAATTTATATTGTAGCTATATTAGGATTTATTTTACAGGTAAGTATTTATCTTTAAATAGGAATAATTTATTTAATAAGAGTTAATTAATTTCGTAAATTATATTTAACTTAGGGGGGTGTTAGTGTTAGAGTTAGACTTAGCTTTAGGGGTTAATACATTTATTAGAATAGCGGTGAGCTCCAGTCGGCAGATTAGGGGTTAATAAGTGTAGGCAGGTGGAGGCGACGTTGAGGGGAGCAGATTAGGGGTTAATAAATATAATATAGGGGTCGGCGGTGTTAGGGGCAGCAGATTAGGGGTACATAAGGATAACGTAGGTGGCGGCGCTTTGCGGTCGGCAGATTAGGGGTTAATAAGTGTAGTTAGGTGGAGGCGACGTTGTGGGGGCAGGTTAGGGGTTAATAAATATAATACAGGGGTCGGCGGTGTTAGGGGCAGCATATTAGGGGTACATAAGGATAACGTAGGTGGCGGTTGGCAGATTAGGGGTTAAAAAAATGTATTCGAGTGTCGGCGATGTGGGGGGACCTCGGTTTAGGGGTACATAGGTAGTTTATGGGTGTTAGTGTACTTTAGAGTACAGTAGTTAAGAGCTTTATAAACCGGCATTAGCCCAGAAAGCTCTTAACTACTGACTTTTTTCCTGCGGCTGGAGTTTTGTCGTTAGATGTCTAACGCTCACTTCAGAAATGACTCTAAATACCGGAGTTAGAAAGATCCCATTGAAAAGATAGGATACGCAATTGACGTAAGGGGATCTGCGGTATGGAAAAGTCGCGGCTGAAAAGTGAGCGTTAGACCCTATTTTGAGTGACTCCAAATACCGGCGGTAGCCTAAAACCAGCGTTAGGAGCCTCTAACGCTGGTTTTCACGGCTAACGCCAAACTCCAAATCTAGGCCTAAGATAGCTACAATATAATTATTATTTATATTGTAGCTATCTTACGGCTAGATTTGGAGTTTTGTCGGTAACGACCCGAAAAACTAACGCCGGCTTTTTTCTGGCTGCACCATAAAAATAACTCTGGTATTGAGAGTCCACATAAAGGCTGCGTTAGGCTCCAAAAAAGGAGCGTAGAGCATTTTTAACGCAGCTTCAACTCTCGATACCAGAGTTGCTTACGCAAGCGGCCAGCCTCAAAAACGTGCTCGTGCACGATTCCCCCATAGGAAACAATGGAGCTGTTTGAGCTGAAAAAAAACCAAACACCTGCAAAAAAGCCGCGTTCAGCTCCTAACGCAGCCCCATTGTTTGCTATGCGGAAACACTTCCTACGTCTGCACCTAACACCCTAACATGTACCCCGAGTCTAAACACCCCTAACCTTACACTTATTAACCCCTAATCTGCCGCCCCCGCTATCGCTGACCCCTGCATATTATTATTAACCCCTAATCTGCCGCTCCGTAAACCGCCGCTACTTACATTATCCCTATGTACCCCTAATCTGCTGCCCCTAACACCGCCGACCCCTATATTATATTTATTAACCCCTAATCTGCCCCCCACAACGTCGCCTCCACCTGCCTACACTTATTAACCCCTAATCTGCCGACCGGACCTGAGAGCTACTATAATAAAGTTATTAACCCCTAATCCGCCTCACTAACCCTATTATAAATAGTATTAACCCCTAATCTGCCCTCCCTAACATCGCCGACACCTAACTTCAATTATTAACCCCTAATCTGCCGACTGGAGCTCACCGCTATTCTAATAAATGTATTAACCCCTAAAGCTAAGTCTAACCCTAACACTAACACCCCCCTAAATTAAATATAATTTACATCTAACGAAATTAATTAACTCTTATTAAATAAATTATTCCTATTTAAAGATAAATACTTAGCTGTAAAATAAATCCTAATATAGCTACAATATAAATTATAATTATATTATAGATATTTTAGAATTTATATTTATTTTACAGGTAACTTTGTATTTATTTTAACCAGGTACAATAGCTATTAAATAGTTAAGAACTATTTAATAGCTAAAATAGTTAAAATAATTACAAAATTACCTGTAAAATAAATCCTAACCTAAGTTACAATTAAACCTAACACTACACTATCAATAAATTTATTAAATACAATTCCTACAAATAACTACAATTAAATAAATTAACTAAAGTACAAAAAATAAAAAAGAACTAAGTTACAAAAAATAAAAAAATATTTACAAACATAAGAAAAATATTACAACAATTTTAAACTAATTACACCTACTCTAAGCCCCCTAATAAAATAACAAAGCCCCCCAAAATATTTAAGTTAGGGGGGCATTAGGGTTAGGGTTAGGGTTAGATTTAGGTTTAGGGGTTAATAATTTTATTACAGTGGCGGCGGTGTAGTGGGGGGCAGGATAGGGGTTAATAAATTTATTATAGGTGACGACGGTGTAGGGGGGGCAGGATAGGGGTTAATAAATTTATTATAGGTGACGACGGTGTAGGGGGGCAGGATAGGGGTTAATAGGTTTAATATAGGTTGCGGCGGGTTCAGGGAGCGGCGATTTAGGGGTTAAACTTTATTTAGTTGCGGCGAGGTGCGGGGTCAGCAGGATAGGGGTTAATAATTTTATTATAGAGGGCGACGGTGAAGGGGGGGCAGGATAGGGGTTACTAGGTATACTGTAGGTGGCAGCGGTGTCCGGGAGCGGCGGTTTAGGGCTTAATACATATATAAGAGTTGCGGCAGGGTCTAGGAGCGGCGGTTTAGGGGTTAGTAACTTTATTGAGTTGCGGGGGGCTCCGGGGGCGCCGGTATAGGGATAGAACAGTTTAGTTTAGTGTGGGTGCTTAGTGACAGGCTAGCAATAAAGCTGGGAAAAAGCCGAAGGGCAGCGAGATCGGATGAGTGATAATTCTCACAGTCCGCTGCTCATCGCCCCGCGGCTTTTTGACAGCTTTTTTTGATAACTTAGGCGAACGTATTCAAGGTCCGCGGCGGCAAAGGTAGGTGAGCTTAGGCGGGCGTATTGGGCCGGCAAAGTCAGAAAAGTAGACGGCTTGATAACTACCCCCCATAATATGCTTCTCTTCTCTTTCTGTGTCCAAATGATCTCTATTCTCCCTCCACTATCTCTATATCTTTTCACTCTTCTTTCCCTATCTTCATACTCCTTTCTCTCTTTTCTCTCCACTATCTCTAAAATTTTCACTCATTTTTCTCTTTCTTCTCTCTCCTTCATTCTCTCTTTAATCTTTTTTTCTCTCTCCTTTCTTTCTCTTCACACCTTCTTCTCTGTCTCTCTACTCTGCTCTCACTTAAAGGGACATTATACACTCATTTTTTCTTTGCATAAATGTTTTGTAGATGATCTATTTATATACCCCTTGAAGTTTTTAAAAAAAAAAAAAAGTTTAGTTTTGCTTATTTTTAAATAACATTGCTCTGATTTTCAGACTTCTAACCAAGCCCCAACGTTTTATGTGAATACCGTCAGCTACCTTCTCCAGCTTGCTCCTGTTTGTGTAAAGAGTCTTTTCATATGCAAAAGAAGGGGGAGGGGGGGAGTATCTTATTTCCCACTTGCAGTGGGCTTTCCAGCTGCCTTTTCAACAGAGCTAAACTGAAAGCTTCTAAGTACGTTTTTAAACAGTTTTATACTGGATTTTTATATCAGTATCTGTGCATCTTATTCTTTATAGTGGTGTCTATTACATGCAATTATATGAAAATGAGTGTACACTGTCCCTTTAATACATTTACTCCCTCTCTCTTCACACTCCTCTCTCTTGATTCTCTTTCATCACTTTCTTCTCTCTCCTCCCCTATTTTACGTGCACACATCTCCACGTTTCCTTATTATGTTCTGTGACTTCTACTCTTAAGATGATATTTATAGGGTGATTTAAACAACATACACTAGGGGTCGCAAACCTGTGACATGCAAAACATTTTTGATGGCTCACAACCCCTGTGCAACCACCATCTACCAGCTTATCCCTGCCACAGCTCTTTGTTATACATCTACAATTGACACGCATGGTATGTAGAAAACTACATCTCCCAGCATGCTGCATTCTGGAAGATCACCTTGTAAGCAACTAGCTCATTTATTAAAGGTATAATGTGCAAAGCGGCTTTATATACTATAAAGAATACCCACTGACAATCAAAGAAAAGGGGCCTTATTTTCTTTAAAAAATATTCATTGACGCCATGCAAAAGACCTTAGCTTCTTTAAAAAAAAATACCTAGTGACACCAATGCAAAAGAACTTTATTTTATATGAAAAATACCCAATGGCACATGCAGATGTATTTTGTTTTCTTTTTTTAATTGTTCTTTATTGTTACTCTTTTTAATTTTACTTGTTGTGATTCTTATGATTTGTAAAATACAAATATATAGATAAATGATTATTTACTGGTTAAAATTACCATTGGCACACAAGATCATTATTTTAGATGATTAGCCCAATTTGGGCACTGTCTCTCAAAAAATCTCTTGCACCTCAGACCAACACCATAATTAGAAATTGGGTAACTCAGGTATAACATCCCAGCTGTGCTAAAGACTGTGTATAAAGAAGTGCAACCAGCATGATAGGAGCCATGGTAACAAGGTCTTGGAATTAAGAGTAAAAATGCTTCATGTGCATATTTTCATTCCACATTACTATTTTTTTAAATGCAGCAGTAATTATGTGTTTGTGTGGGCTGGGGGGGGGGCTAACTAGAAATAATGCTAAGGGGGACTTTTAAAGATCCAGAAATCTTAATACAAAGACCCAGAAGTCATAAGAGTAAAACCTCCTCCCAGATGTTAATTGCTGCTGGATAAATTCCACTTTCTAAAGGGACATGTTACCCATATGCTAAAACATTTGAAAGAATGGTTGCCAGTTGTCATCTAGAAAAATACTGGACAACTAGTAGATGACTGGACAGGTGATAACTGGGGGTAGCACAATGGTTATACCCCCTTCACCTGCCATATATATTTGTTTTCATAGCTGAGCAATGAGTATATCCCTAATGATTTTACCCTTTTGTCTGCTAGTAACATATACACAGCAGAGGTTTAACCTCCTTCACTGCAAGTAGCATACATAGACCAATGCTTTTTTCCTAATGGTTGACAGTAAAACAGAGAGCAGAATTGTTACAGGTGGCTTCAAGTAATACACTTCCCATGATGCCAGGAACACATAAGACACCATTTTTTACCTCCCTCGGCTGATAGTAACACGAGGACATCCTTCTTTCTAATTTAATGTATATTGGTATAGGAGTAGTTTAAAATAAGCTACAACTCAGGGGAGATTAAAAAAGTCCAGTATTTTTATATACATTTTACTGGACAGTCTGCTGAAATACTGGATAGTCTGGGTTAAATACTGGACACCTGGGAACCCTACTTGAAAGATATTCAGTATATGTGTAAAATACTGACTAGAGAATATCACATGAACACCTCTATGTAAAAATGGAAGATATTTATCAGCCACAGATTATATGGTTACTAGACATGTGCATTTCGTTTCATTTCGAAACGAAATTTGGATGAATTCGCCAAATTCGGAGATTCGAATCGATAAACTAATCCAAATGCATTTGTAACGAATAAATCCGAATTAGTTTGGATTTATATGTTACATTCGAATGGCCATGGACTAATCACAATTCAGAATAAAAATTAAATTTAGTGAGATAGAACAGTGAAATAATTCCATTTGTGTAACTTGGAACCATCTGAATCAATATAACACATACGGAACTTCCGATTTTACAAATCAAATCCGAAACGAATATATCTGAATTTATTTGAATCCGAATTAATCCGAAACGAATTGTTCAGAAACAAAATTCTAAAAAATCCGAATTGGTCCGAAAAGAACCAAAACAAATTTTTCTGCTGTGCACATGTCTAATGGTTACTTTAATCACCAAATCCTGATGCTTGTTTGTGCAGGCATAGTCACGTAAAGGGACACAAAAATCTTTTTTTTTCCTTTCATGTTTCAGACAGACCATAAAATGTTAAACATCTTTCGAATTTACTGCTTTTATTAAAGTGGTTTTATTGTCTGGTGCCCTTTGATGACGAAGGAACAATGCACTACTTGGAGCTAGCTACACACATCAGGTAAGAAAATATTGAGGCATATATGTGCAGCTACCAATCAGCAGCTAGCTCCTGAGCCTACCTAGGTATGTTTTTTCAAAAAAGGCTACCAAAAAAAGAATACAAATTCAATCATATAAGTAAAGGGGAAAATTGCATGCTCTACCTGAATCATGACATAAAACCTTGTGATTTATGTCCATTTAGTTTGTCTTGGTTTAAGGAATTTTCTATGAAATTGCCCAAGATTGTAGTGAAATCACACAAAACCACAGTCAAGTAAAACTCCCCATTAATCATGCTGATTCAGAAAGAAATGCAGATTATAATAAGATTTTATATACAATAATCTTGCACAAATGACAAAGAAACAATACTCTCCTAATAGTCCGGACTGCTGCCTTCTTGCAGTCTCTCCCAAAAGACTGAACAATATGAATCGTTTGAAGGTGTACAGATGGTGCTGGTCTTAGTACAAGTATTTTGATCAATATAAAGATTTCCACTAAATAAAGGAAAGAAGGACTTGACAAATGTATTGGAGCCAAATGTTATATGTGCAGTATACTCACTCCATATATTGTGGATGGTCAGCTGAAATGGAGCAGAGTTGGAACCACTTGTATCTTGTAGTTTAAATTTCAACCAAAACTAGGAGAAAAATGAAGGCTCCAATCAGAGTAAAATAGTTCACTTGGTAATATATTAAGTAATAACTTACCCCAGTAAAAACCGGATTCCAGCGATGTCACAGCAACAAAATAGAAAGGACACTATGTGTCTGATAAAAAACGAACAAAGCTTTATTATTAAGCTCAGCTCAATGCGTTTCAAAGTTAAAACATCTTTCTCAAAAGCAAGTTAAAAACAATGGTAGTTTGCTGTAGTGTGACATACAATGCTGGTTTAAATACAGGTTTCCTAGGATCTAACTTCCGGTTTGACCGGAGATTAGATTCACATAAATGTTTCCAACACAAAAACGTTTTGGCCAGAGGGTTCTTAAATTTAAAGATTTCAAAAGAATTATACTAGGTCGTTGATTTAAAATTATATCTTTATCTCTTTTCCAAAAAATGTTTTGGTGTAGAACCGTCTAGTCAAAAAGTGACGAAAAATCATCCAATACAAGTTAAGCTTTAAATAAGACCAATAAGATAGAAGCAAATTAAGTCCTCAATCGAGTAGTCCCTTTGCTGAAGTTCCGTTTCAGGTCCATGATAATCATGTGATATTCTGGGCCAATCGTTGTTTGTTATTGAATCCTGAGCGGTAGAGGTCATATGTTGTTATATTAGCCAATCAGAAGATCTGAATCTCGTCATGATAGAGAGATGTTACAGTCTCTTTTCAGGTCCGACCAGAATTGTGACGTAATTTTATTGGACCTATTGCAACTCCGAGATCCGACCAATCCAATCTTTAGATTTTTATGCCATCTTTAACATTAGCATTCTGTAGTATTCACAAAAGAAAAACAAGTGAAAAGTATTTGTACTTAAAAAAGTAAGCAGAAAAATTATCCTAAGCTTAATATAGTGCAGAATAAGTATCTAGATTTCAACAAGGTTATATCGATATTAAATATCTTACATTGTTTTTATGTTACCACATGGGTGTAAACACAAATAGAATAAAAAAACTAGGTAAAAAAACAACATGATAATAGAAATAAAAAAGTTCTTAACCATGAGTGACCACATTTGTGAAAGTGCTATTATCTTTTTATAAATTACTTCATTAGTACCTTATCGTGTTATCATTAAAATTATTATTATTAGAAGTTTTTAGTGAACCATTTTGGTCAAACTCGTGTCTTTTAAAATAATTTAACTATTTACGAATTTAGATTTTAAAGTGAATAACTTTTATTTATACATTTATATGTTTAAAGTGTAGTATATAAACTGCAAGTAAATGTGAATGAAATTATTGGTCAGTAGTAGAATGAACTTCAATCATTCTTAGACAAAAGCTTCTAATCTAATATCTCTGTTGGGGCCCCAATGTCCATAAGTTCTCAAGGTATGGATCTAAGTAAGGGGAGGTCCTACGTACTGACGCAGCTAGGAAGTGGAGAGGCCCATCGGAGTGCTCAGGACACCGGGAGCGAGGAGGCCGCAACCGACGCCGGGTTCCACAGCCAGCAGACGAGCGGTTCCTCTCCCCGGCTTCCACAAGTGGCGCAGTACACTTACTAGGCGGGTGTTGTGTGGGCGGGGGGGAAGCGGCCTGAGGGTAAGTAAGAATTTGAGTTATATATCTCTGAATGGGGCTTATTGTATTAGATGGCAAGAGTATAACCTGGGGGCTATAAGTTTCAACCCCTGGTATATACGATACTGTAAATTAATTATAACTCTGCTGCCACATATAGTTTTTCTCTGCCTCTCTGGCCCCCCTCTCACTCGCAGTATCTTGAGCTGTGAGTGATAAGCACACTCATGCATATAGAGGACTATAGATTGGCATAAATCAGCACAGCCATCTACCCCCTGAAAAGGCGCTGTGGAAACAAAGGAAAACCCCCACCGTTCCATCCCTGCCTGAAAAGTAGTGCCCTGTGTTTGTTTTGCTCTTACTTTCCCTCTGATAAGAAAGGGGAAAAATCAGAGAAAAAGGACCATAAAACATAAAATACACTATAACACCAAGGGGATTGATGGTTGCTTCGCAGAAATCAGCGTGCTGGGCTGCTGTAAAAGGTCCAGCCTGCTTATAATGGCACACTGATGTGCCGCTTTTTTTGTGAGTATTATTCTGAAAACCATATGTAAAGCTATAAATTCCATCTCACAGTTTTACACACATGAGGCCTTGTGCTCTTGTTCTTCTTTTTCTCTTTGTTATATATTTGATGGAGATACCAGCACTGGTGAAGGAGCGGCAGAGAGACAGCGTGCTAGGCTGCTGTGAAAGGCCTAGCCAGCATCATTAGGCACAAGAGAGTGCCGCTGTTTTTGTGAGTACCCTGTACACGTAGATTTAGCTCTGTATTTGGTTTAAATGGATTTACACAGGGATGGCCCTGCTTGTTTTTTTCTTTCTTTTTTTCCTTGCATGTATAAACTGAGGAGTAACTACACTTAGAGAGAAACAGCATGCTGGACTGCTGCTAAAGGCCCAGCCCGCAACTACTGGCACATCTGAGTGCCGTTAAAATCTGTGAGTACCCTGTGCTCCCCCCTTCCCTTCTTTCCACACTTGATGATATTGATACACACATGTGGCGTCTTCTCTTGTTTATATCTATTTGTCCAGAGATCCTGGAATCTAGAAGAAAAGAAAGAATCTCCTTGAATATCTAAGGATACAGTTGCAAGAACAACGTGGCTTTCCTTGGGTTGAAAACAGGGCTGAGGGAAGCCGGCACTAGCTTTGGACTTATCAAGTACTAATATGTTACATAACTCATGGAGGATTCTCCATGGGTAGTATTCTTTGCAAGATAGTATGTAAATTGCCTATGTATTTCTGTTTTTCTACTTTCCCATCTTTCCTCTCTGAGGGAAATCTCTGGTGTTTTAGTATCTCTCTCCTCTTGTAGGGTAATCATTGGTCTCTCTTAGTATCTCTACATAATTCATGGAAGATTTTCCATTTGTGGTATCTATTGCGAGATAGTATGTAATTTGCCTGTGTTTTCCTGTTTTTCCTGTTTTTCATCTTTTCTCTTTGAGGGTAATTTCTGGTATTTTACTTTCTCCTCTTGTAGGGTAAACACTGCTTTTTTTTTTTTTTTTACAAATTAATACTGGTGTGCATTTTGTCTATAACATGATGTGTAGATACTATTTAGGCGCATAGTAGTAGTAAATTTTGGAGGTTGGGTTAGAGTAAAACTAAGCTGAGGCGTATGTTCAAAGACTGACAGTAAATACATATGGGAGATTGAACTATTACTTTCCTTTTCCCCTCCTATATATTCCCTATGGATAAATATATATCTTCAGTACCTAACAATAAAACAGTAGCCATGACAGGGAGAAGGCAACAGGAAAAAAAGCAGCCTAGGCGCAGTACAGAGTTAGTCACAGAAATTTCACAGGAATCAGGGCCAGACTTAATAACAAATACTGAATTGTTGAAACAAATCACTACTCTTTTCCTACCTAAATTTGAGGCAATACAAAACACAGTAGAGGTAATCTCACAAGAAACAAAACAAATTTCTGCAAGGCTAGGTTTAGTTGAGCAGCGTATCTCGGACTTAGAGGATAGAGCTATTGAGAAAGATAGAGAGTTATCAGTTATACAAAAACAAGTCAAATTTTTAAGTGATAAGGTTGAAGACCTCGAAAATAGGTCACAGAGAAATAACTTGCGCATTGTTGGAATATCTGAAAACTTGTTAGAAAAAGATCTCTTGCACTTCGCTGCAGTTCATTTACCTATGCTATTACAAATCTCAGTAGACAAGCAGGCAATGATAGTGGAGCGTGCCCATAGGATTGGAAGGCCCAGGACACAGGAAATTGGGGAAACTAGGCCAAAACCGATTATTGTTCGGTATCTGAATTATCAGGATAAGATAAGGATATTACAGGCATATAGGCTCCAGAAGGAGGTTTTTTATCAAAATAAGAAATGCCTTATCTTTCAGGACTTTTCCTATGAAACCTCTAACAGGAGGAAACTGTGCGCACCCTTATGCTTTAAATTAATAAAGGAAGGTAGAACAGTTAGATTACTGTACCCGGCTAAAATAAGTATTATAAGTACTCCAGATGGGTTTAAGACCTTTGACAATCCTCAGGAAGCAGAAAAATTCCTATTAGAAGAAGTTAGGTGATAGAGAAGGATACAGTTGAGGACAAGTGTGTTGATAGCAGAATAGGATGGATCATAGGTCAGGGAATAGTATGTTGTTGTTAGAAGAACTACACAAGGGATTGGTTGAATACTATTTTAAGAGATTGGGTGGGGAGGGGGTGGATTCTGGGTGGATGAATGGACCTTTTTTTTTTTTTTTTTTCTTTTTGTTGTTTTGTTTGCTTGTTTGTTTTCTCTCTCTCGCTTGCTTCCCACCCCCTCCGACCAGGTTGGGAGTAGGGGGTGTAACATGTCTGAATACTGAATGAGTGGGAGGTATAAGATAGGCTCCTGGAATGTCGGTGGTTTTAATTCTCCAATAAAAAGGAAAGCTGTCTTGCAACACTTGAATAAACTTAAAATAGACATAGGTATGTTGCAAGAAATGCATCTTGATGAGGGGGAAAGTCAGAAGTTGAAGTGGGGATGGGTTGGAGAAGTGGTATATGCCCCGGCTATCCATAAGAAAAAAGGGTTGCCATTTTGTTTAGGAAAAATTTGCAATACCAAATCGTGAAAAAGGAAATGGACCCACAGGGTAGATTTATCATTTTGGAAATGGAACTAGAGGGGAGGAGAATTATAGTGTGTAATGTATATGGCCCAAACGAAAAGAAAAAACGTTTTTGGAAAATGTTGCAGGATAAATTGATGGGATCAGATAGGAATATTATTCTGGGGGGGGATTTGAATATGGTCGCATCAGGCTTAATAGACAGGAAACAACAAGCGGGGAAGCAGCATTCCGGAAATAGGGACACTAGAACATTTAAAACATTTTGTTATAATTTAGATCTCCTAGATATATGGAGAAATACTTTTCCAGATAGTAAGGAATACACTTGTCTTTCCAAAGCATATAAATCCCTTGAGCGTATTGATATGTTTTTAGTCAGTAAGAACTTGTTCACCCTGATTCAAAAAACAATAATAATGCCAATTACCCTTTCTGATCATGCGCCAATCTCGCTATCATTAGTAATTAGCACTAATAAACTATCAAACAATAGATTGTTCTTCCCAAATTACTTATACACAAATTTGAAATTTCTGAACTTTTTGTCAAGTAAGTGGGAGGAATACCTAGACAAAAATAAGGGATCTGTCGAGAATATAGAGATACTATGGCAAGCCTTCAAGGCAGTAATTCGAGGAGAAATAATAGCCTATTTGGCTAAAGCGAAAAAAATAAATAATAGCCAGTGGTTACAACTCACGAATCAGATTGTCAATAAATTTCAAAGATACACACAGAATAATAACAGTGAGAACTGGAATCAATATCTAGAGGCTAAGAAACAGAGGGATGATTGGTGTATAGCTAAAGAAATACAAGCAGAAATGAGGCGCAATAGTAAATTTATGGCGTATGGTAATAAGTCAGGGAAGTTCCTGGCTAAAATGATTAATTTTCAGAAATCAAGTAAAAACATAACGGCTATTAAAGTGAAAGGTAAAGTTATCACCCAGCCATTGGATATTATTAAGGAATTTCAACAGCACTTTCAAAATTTGTACAGGGAGAGAAAAATTGAGCAAAGTAACAAGGAGCAGTTCTGGGGAAGTATTAGGCTCCCCCAAGTTAAGAAGGAAGATCTTGAAATGCTGAACACCCCAATAACCCAGAAAGAAATTAGTAAGACTATTAATAAATTAAAGCTTAATAAGGCTTCGGGACCCGATGATATTCCTGGGGAGTTATATAAGATCATTGGGGATAAAATTATCCCTATTCTAAGGGATATGTTTAACTCCTTTCTTATAGAGGGGAATAGCCCAACTAAATACTTTAATGAATCCAGGATTGTTCTGGTACCAAAACAGGGGAAGGATTTGAAATGTATTGAGTCTTATAGACCTATTTCCTTGTTGAATGTGGACTACAAGATATTAACACACATTCTGGCGAATAGATTGCAGATAGCCATTGGTCCAAATTAGAAAATTAGAACTTGCAATAAATTATTGTGATATAGCAAAGAAAGAGGGATCATTTCTAGCTAAGGACGCTGCTATTATATCTATCGATACACAGAAGGCTTTTGATTCTTTGATCTGGGATCATATGTTTACCGCTATGGGAAACTTTGGGATTAAGGGTAATTTTGTGAATATTATCGCATTACTATACAATACACCCCAGGCTGCTCTAGTTATTAATTCTATTCTCTCAGATAAATTCAATTTACAACGAGGAACAAGGCAGGGATGCCCTATCTCACCCCTGCTATTTAATTTATCATTGGAACCCTTAGCTTTTTATTTTAGAGAATATCTAGAAGGAATAGATATAGGACAATCTAGGATACAACAAGCAATTTATGCTGATGATGTGCTTATTTTTACACAAAATCTGGGAAATAATTTATCATTAATCGTTGAGGCCTTGGATAGATATCAGACCTTTACAGGTTTTGGAATAAATAAGAGTAAATCAGAAATAATGTGGCTGATTAAAAATAAAGATTCACCTACAACTCCCTTCATGGAAGCAAAAGAATATATCTCATATTTGGGTTTGAAATTCTCATGCGACCCAGGGAAGTGGTATAGTCTAAACTTTCTCCCACTTATTATATCACTTAAAGAAGACATAGATAGATGGATGAACTTGCCCTTGTCTTTATCTGGTAGGATTCAGCTAATAAAAATGATTTCACTACCTAAATTTCTTTATGTATTTCAGGCTATGCCTCTTCTTTTGGCAAAGAGGGATAGCTTGATAATCAATAAACACATTAGGCAATTTATTTGAAAGAACAGTAGATCCAGGATAGCCATGAGGCGCATGTCAGCTGGGAGGAAGGGGATGGGAATGGCCATCCCGGACTTCGAAGCTTACAATTTAGCAGCTAATATGAAGTATGTGGTAGATTGGTTCTTAGAGACAGATCACTTCTCGATATATAACATAGAGGAAGGGCTAGTCGCACCATTTTCTCTGAAAACCTTGGCTCATATGTTGCCAACTGAAATTCCTAAATGGATCAAAAAATTAAAAATTATTGAACAACCGATACGGGCTTGGCGCAAGTTCTGTGCGAGAACGGGTTCCAACTTTAGGGTCTCTCCATATCTAACAATTAGAGGGAACCCAGAGTTTTCGGAGGGATATGATTCTTCAAATTTGGGAAGTGGACTAATGCTGGGGTTAAGTATATGATTCAAATAATTAATATATCGGGGGAATAGAGTTAAGACTTTCAATGAGTGTAAATTAGAATTCGGTATTACTAACTCCCAATACTTCGCTTTTTTGCAACTTCGGCATTATACTGAACAAATTCTGAAGACGCCAGGTTTGGAGTGGAATAATAAAGCCTTAAAACAAATTCTTTGTTTATTTAGTCTAGGGAAACTCTCAATCTCATCTATATATGGGGCTTTATTAGTTAATCAAGATATGAGTAATATTAGATATTTAACCTTAAGATGGAGGGAGTGTTCGGTTATTTCTCTAGAGCCAGAGCTTCTGATTAATTCGGTTAAAAGAGTAGCAAAGGCTATGACAGGGGAATATTTTAGAGAACAACAAATTAAAATCTTATATCAGGTATATGTTACCCCGAAGTCTCTCTCATCATGGGTAAAAGGAAGAGATAGCTTGTGTTGTATTAGATGTAAATTAGCCCTAGCTGATATATATCATATGTTTTGGTTCTGCCCGGTGATTCAGAGATTTTGGGGTAAAATTTCATTTTGGTTAACAAAAATCCTTCAACGACATACCTATATCACATGCCAGAATGTTTTCTTTCTAACAACGCATGAGGAAATTGGGTGGAACCCTTTATTAATAAATACAGTTATTCTTATAGGTAGGAAAATAATTTTGAAAAACTGGCGATCCCATAAGGAGCCCAAATTTGCAGAATTTAAGAAAGGTATACATTATCAGTTATTTCTAGAGCAGATTAAAACTCAAATGGAAATGGAAATAAGCATAGAGGCCTTTTTTGCTAAATGGGAAATCTATATTAAGTCGCTGGATATTAACACCAGGAAGTTGGTTATTTCCCCTTTTAGAGATTCAGTGTTTATATTAGAGTCTAACCTAAGGGGAGAGTGGATATGCCCCTAGGCCGACTGTTGGGGGGGGGGGCAGGGAGAGAGATTTGTAATGTATTTCTTCTCTCTCTTTTTTTTTTTTTTTTTTTAGGTTATGGTTGTTTTATTTGTTAGTGTTATTCTGTATGGGATTTGAATGATTGTGGTTTAAATCTGCTTGAAAATCCAGTATTGTGCACAATTATGAAGTCTTTTTTTTTTTTTTTTTAGCAATAAGTATGTAGCCACATAGGTTGAACTGGTAATTGTATTAGAGTTTGAAGATCTGGCCCTGTGTGGCGCAAAGGATAAAGCGTGTGTGCTTTTTTCTTGCTTTTTGCTTTCTGTTTTGTAACATTGTACACTACTGGCGTGAAAATAAAGAAATAAAAAGTTCTCAAGGTATGTATCCACCAAAGTTCCCTTTTATCTAACTCAGCTCTATACTACCTCCCCTCCAATATGTAGAAACTTTTTCTATTCCTAACCAAAAAAAGTTTTTAGAGTCATATTCTTGGCATTGATTAAAATGTATAGGGACTCCATGATCTTCATGTTTTTTATCAATTTTATTCAGATACTCTAGGATGCGGGTCTTGACAAATCTAGTGGTTTGACCTAAATATTGAATATTGCATTTACATTGAAGTAAATATACAATATCCAGTGGTTTGACCTAAATATTGAATATTGCATTTACATTGAAGTAAATATACAACATTTGTTGTGTTGCAGCTAATAAAGCTCTTGATCTCAAATGTCTTACCAGTGTTAGTTGATGTAAAAGTTTTTTTAGATCTTTTTGTATAATTGCACCCTTTGCATCTACCACATGAATAAAAACCTTTTAGGACAGAAATCTGCATGGGCATTTTAGGATTCATTCCTTTTATCATGGATGGAGCTAGTCTTTGTTTAAAATTCACCCCTCTTCTAAAAGTAATCTGTGGCTTAGCAAGTATTGTTGGAGCTAATACCTCAACATGCCAATGTTTATTTATTATTTGTTTGATCTGATTATGTCCTGAATTAAAGGTAGTTATAAATATAGGAAAAAGCTATTTATATATTCCTTCTTTGGGCCTGTAAGCATGGAGTCCCTATCTTTATTTTTAATTAGTTGCCTGTCTGATTCTAATGTTTCTTCTTTATAACCTTTTTGTAAAAAACGTTTTTTTTAAATCTTGGATTGTTCCTCATAATCTTCCGTTCTATCACAATTGCGTCTAATACACTGAAACTGCCTCTTTGGTATGGCTTTAAGCCAGGATTGGTGATGTTGACTATGGTTTCTAATATATGTGTTACCATCACATTTTTTAAAATAAGTTTTGGTATGTATTTTATGGTCTATTACAAAAATAGATAAATCTAAAAATGTTGCTTCCGTTGAATGTATTTCCAGTGTAAATATAATATTCATATCATTATCATTTTTAAAAAAAATGCCCATGCAGATTTCTGACCTAAAAGGTTTTTATTCATGTGGTAGATGCAGGGCCGGTGCTCCCACTAGGCAAACTAGGCAGCCACCTAGTGTGCAGTCGGCTCCAACCTGGGTTCCCCAGACTCCGCCAGAAGAGTGAACACCTCAGACTAACAAACACCTAGTCACCAGGTCTCCTGTACTGAACAGTGCGCAAAAACACAAGCGCCATATTGACCCATTAGAGTACCGGTGGGAAGAGCAGGGGCCTCCGACAACTGTGATGCTGGCCTGGCTGCCTGGGAGGAAGTAAAAAGGGTGACATAGTGACCTCCCTCAAACCGATCACTTTCTCTCAGCGTCCTATGTAGCGCACACATGAAGGAGGGAAGAGGACGAGGGAGGCAGCTACTTCCAGCGTGACTAACTGTACTGTACAAACCGCAATTTTTCTGTAATTTGCAGCCCTCCTCACATGCAGCACCTACAGGATCCGCATATCGTCCAGCAGTGCCGTGCATATCAAGTTATAGGCTGGGTGTGCAGGGGACTGATAGGTTGGGGAGCAAGGAAGTGTGACAAGGACTCATATTCTGGAAGTTGCGGGAGGAGAGTGACAAGGATTAATAGGCTGGAGGTGCAGTGGAAGAGGGAAAACCACAACTGATATAGCTATTTAGTAGATATGCTGTAGGGGCTTTTTGACTGTGTCAGACTATAGACCACCGTAAGAGAAGAAATTGTGCTGAGTCTACTTCCCACATACACATAAAATACACAGCATTTTTATGATATCACACATAGCAGGTTTACATTGGTTTGCACTTTATTTTCTTAAAGATTTTTTTCTATGTTTCAGAATAAAGTTTGCAGACTTTCAGCTTCCCATAAAAAAATGCTTCCTAATTGTATATTCTATCATATACATGAAAATATACAAAAACTCATAGAGGGAGATTTACAGAAGCAAACTTTTATCTGGTCTTTTTGTAAAGCCTCAAAATGACTTTTTTATTGAGCTGATTTTGCACTGGCATGTTCCCAAGTGAAAGTAAAAGGATATAGTTCTAATATTCATAAAGCTATGTAAATACCCTTTTGCAAACTCTTTTACAACATAAAACCAGCTACTTCTCAGATTTTTTTATTTTAAATCTATCTATTCTATCTAATCTATCCGTCTATCTACCTATCTGTAATCATTGTTATTATTATTATTATTACTAATAATATGCACTAGAGCTTCCCTTTAATCCATTTTTTCTATGTCACTAAAAGCCAAGGAGTGAAGGACTGTGTTTTGTGAGTTACTGTCAGTTACTTACCTGCATTAGGGTGGCCAGCAGGTCATGTAATGACACTTAGGTGTATTGTAGTAACCAGTAGAAAATGTATGTAATAATTTATTTATTTATTTTTTGGTACGGGGAGAGGGGCGCAAGTGGCTGGTCTCGCCTAGGGCGCAAAACAGTCTAGCACCGGCCCTGGGTAGATGCAAAGGGTGCAATTATACAAAAAGATCTAAAAAAACTTTTACATCAACTAACACTGGTAAGACATTTGAGATCAAGAGCTTTATTAGCTGCAAGACAACAAATGTTGTATATTTACTTCAATGTAAATGCAATATTCAATATTTAGGTCAAACCACTGGATTTGTCAAGACCCGCATCCTAGAGCATCTGAATAAAATTAATAAAAAACATGAAGATCATGGAGTCCCTATACATTTTAATCAATGCCAAGAATATAACTCTTTTTGGTTAGGAATAGAAAAAGTTTCTACACATTGGAGGGGAGGTAGTATAGAAGCTGTGTTAGATAAAAGGGAACTTTGGTGGATACATACCTTGAGAACTTATGGACATTGGGGCCTCAACAAAGATATTAGATTAGCAGCTTTTGTCTAAGAATGATTGAAGTTCATTCTACTACTGACCAATAATTTCATTCACTTTCACTTGCAGTTTATATACTACACTTTAAACATATAAATGTATAAATAAGAGTTATTCACTTTAAAATTTAAATTCATAAATAGTGAAAATATTTTAAAAGACACAAGTTTGATCAAAATGGTTCACTAAAAATTTCCAATAATAATAATTTTAATGATAACACGATAAGGTACTAATGAAGTAATTTATAAAAAGATAATAGCACTTTCACAAATGTGGTCACTCATGGTTAAGAACTTTTTTATTTTTATTATCATGTTTTTTTAGCTAGTCTTTTTATTCTATTTGTGTTTACACCCATGTGGTAACATAAAAACAATGTAAGATATCTAATATTGATATAACCTTCTTGAAATGTAACCTAATGGAAATCTAGATACTTATTCTGCACTATATTAAGCTTAGGATAATTTTTCTGCTTACTTTTTTAAGTACAAATACTTTTCACTTGTTTTTCTTTTGTAAATACTACAGAATGCTAATGTTAAAGATGGCATAAAAATCTAAAGATTGGATTGGTCGGACCTCGGAGTTGCAATAGGTCCAATAAAATTACGTCACAATCCTGGTCGGACCTGAAAAGAGACTGTAACATCTCTCTATCATGACGAGATTCAGATCTTCTGATTGGCTAATACAACAACATGTGACCTCTGCCGCTCAGGATTTGATAACTAACAACGATTGGCCCAGAATATCACATGATTATCATGGACCTGAAACGGAATTTCAGCAAAGGGACTACTCGATTGAGGACTCCATTTGCTTCTATCTTATTTAAAGCTTAACTTGTATTGGATGATTTTTCGTCACTTTTTGACTAGACGGTTCTACACCAAAACATTTTTTGGAAAAGAGATAAAGATATAATTTTAAATCAACGACCTAGTATAATTCTTTTGAAATCTTTAAATTTAAGAACCCTCTGGCCAAAAAGTTTTTGTGTTGGAAACATTTACGTGAATCTAATCTCCGGTCAAACCGGAAGTTAGATCCTAGGAAACCTGTATTTAAACCAGCATTGTATGTCACACTACAGCAAACTACCATTGTTTTTAACTTGCTCTTGAGAAAGACATTTTAACGTTGAAACGCGTTGAGCTGAGCTTAATAATAAAGCTTTGTTCGTTTTTTTATCAGACACATAGTGTCCTTTCTATTTTGTTGCTGTGACATCACTGGAATCCGGTTTTTAGTGGAGTAAGTTATTACTTAATATATTACCAAGTGAACTATTTTACTCTGATTGGAGCCTTCATTTTTCTCCCAGTTTTGGTTGAAATTTAAACTACAAGATACAAGTGGTTCCAACTCTGCTCCATTTCGGCTGACCATCCACAATATATGGAGTGAGTATACTGCACATATAACATTTGGCACCAATACATTTGTCAAGTCCTTCTTTCCTTTATTTAGTGGAAATCTTTACATTGATCGAAATACTTGTACTAAGACCAGTGCCATCTGTACACCTTGAAACGAATCATGCTGATTCACTGATTGTTTTTTTCACAGTGCAGATGACAGAAAAAAGAGTTGCTAATTGATAATTGCTCATAGAGCTCTTACTCTGGTGAACCGATCTTAGTTTAAAAAAAAAAAATGTGTAACACACCCCTTCAGTAATAACACATCCCTTCAGTAATAACACATCCCTTCAGTAATAACACACCCCTTCAGTAATAACACATCCCTTCAGTAATAACACACCCCTTCAGTAATAACACACCCCTTCAGTAATAACACACCCTTCAGTAATAACACATCCCTTCAGTAATAACACACCCCTTCAGTAATAACACACCCCTTCAGTAATAACACACCCTTCAGTAATAACACACCCTTCAGTAATAACACACCCCTTCAGTAATAACACACCCTTCAGTAATAACAAATCCCCTTCAGTAATAACACACCCCTTCAGTAATAACTGATCCCTTCAGTAATAACACACCCCTTCAGTAATGACACACCCCTTCAGTAATGACACACCCCTTCAGTAATAGCACACCCCTTCAGTAATAACACACCCTTCAGTAATAACACATCCCTTCAGTTATAACACATCCCTTCAGTAATAACACACCCTTTCAGTAATAACACACCCCTTCAGTAATAACACATTCCTTCAGTAATAACACAACCCATCAGTAATAACACATCCCTTCAGTAATAACACACCCCTTCAGTAATAGCACACCCCTTCAGTAATAACACACCCTTCAGTAATAACAAATCCCCTTCAGTAATAACACACCCCTTCATTAATAACTCATCCAATCAGTAATAACACATCCCTTTAGTAATAACACACCCCTTCCGTAATAACACACCCCTTCAATAATAACACACCCATTCAGTAATAACACATCCCTTTAGTAAAAACACACCCCTTCAGTAATAACACAACACTTTAGTAATAACAGATCCCTTTAGTAAAAGCACACCCCTTCAGTAATAACACAACACTTTAGTAATAACACATCTCTTCATTAATAACACATACTTCAGTAATAACACATCCCTTCATTAATAACACATACTTCAGTAATAACACATCCCTTCAGTAATAACATATCCCTTTAGTAATAACACACCCCTTCCGTAATAACACACCCCTTCAGTAATAACACACCCCTTCAGTAATAGCACACCCCTTCAGTAATAACACATCCTTCAGTAATAACACATCCCTTCAGTAATAACACACCCCTTCAGTAATAACACACCCCTTCAGTAATAACACACCCTTTCAGTAATAACACACCCTTTCAGTAATAACACACCCTTCAGTAATAACACACCCTTCAGTAATAACACATCCTTCAGTAATAACACATCCCTTCAGTAATAACACACCCTTCAGCAATAACACTACCCTTCAGTAATAACACATTCCTTCAGTAATAACACACCCCTTCAGTAATAGCACACCCCTTCAGTAATAACACACCCTTCAGTAATAACAAATCCCCTTCAGTAATAACACACCCCTTCAGTAATAACTCATCCAATCAGTAATAACACACCCTTTCAGTAATAACACATCCCCTTCAGTAATAACACACCCCTTCAGTAATAACACACCCCTTCAGTAATAATACATCCCTTTAGTAATAACACACCCCTTCCGTAATAACACACCCCTTCAATAATAACACACCCATTCAGTAATAACACATCCCTTTAGTAAAAACACACCCCTTCAGTAATAACACAACACTTTAGTAATAACAGATCCCTTTAGTAAAAGCACAGCCCTTCAGTAATAACACAACACTTTAGTAATAACACATCTCTTCATTAATAACACATCCTTCAGTAATAACACATCCCTTCAGTAATAACACACCCTTTAGTAATAACACATCCCTTCAGTAATAGGGATGTTGAGTAACCCTATATTGTTGCAAAAATTGTAAAATGTTTTTAGTATTAACCTGCTTCTCTGCTTTTTGAGCTTTCAGTGCCCTTTTTTAAAGGTTTGGACAAATCTCTCTGCTTGCCTGTTGGTGGCTGGGTGATATGGTGCCGTCCGATGATGGTGAATTCCATTCGTATGTAAAAAATTCTGTAAGTCTTGTGACACAAACTGGGGACCATTGTCTGTGACCAGTTTTCTTGGCAACCCAAATACTGAAAACAGTATTTCTAATGCTGATATGACTTCAGTAGTTGTAGTCCTTGTCATTGGAGTTATTTCTGGCCACTTAGAGTGTGCATCAATTATGATTAAGTATGAGATTCCATCAATAGGACCAGCAAAGTCCAAATGTAGTCTCTCCCAAGGAGTAGTAGGCCAGTCCCATGGTTGTACAGCTCCTCGTGGAAGCTGTCCTTGAGCCTGAACACACCCTTTGCATGCCATAACATAGTTCTCAATGTCCTTATCAATGGCCGGCCACCAAACATGACCCCTAGCCTTCTGTTTCATTCTAACAATGCCTGGGTGTCCTTCATGAAGGAGTTTTATCGTAGCTTGCCGTAGCCCGTTAGGAACCAGAACTCTCTCACCCCATAAAATACATCCATTTCTGAGTGTGAGTTCTTTCACTCGTAGTATGCATGCTTGCTGCACATCACAGCCAGTTCTTGGCCAGCCATCTCTCAAATACTTTGCCAGAAGTTGTAATTCAGTATCACAAGCTGTCTCCTTTGCAATTTGTTTGGCATGTACTATACCTGTAAAACACACACTTGGAAGGCTTTCTTGAACAACTGGTGGGGAATTCATTAGTGGAAGCCTGGACATGGCATCAGCATTGCCATGGGAATCATGGGCCCGGTATTCAATGGAGTAATGATACACTCCCAAAGTTAGAGCATACCTTTGCAATCCAGCCGCTGTAGTGGTTGAAATTCCTTTCCTTGGATTAAAGATGGTCAGCAGTGGCTTATGGTCAGTTAAAAGAGTAAATTGTCTACCATAAATATAGTTATGGAACTTCTTAACAGCCCATACAATGGCCAATGCTTCCTTGTCTAATTGGGAATAGTTCTTCTCTGCCGTCGTTAGAGAACGGGAAGCAAAGGCTACCGGTCGGTCTGTCCCATCTGGCATTGTGTGTGACAAGACAGCCCCTAAACCATAAGGTGAAGCATCACATGCTATCATGAGTGGTTTCTGAAGATCATAGTGCATTAACATGCGGGAACACAGGAGTAGGTACTTGGATTCCTGGAAGGCTTGATTGCATTCACTGCTCCACAACCAGGGTCGATTTGTCTCAAGAAGCTGATGTAGTGGGTGTAACGTATGGGCTAGCTGGGGAAGAAAACGGTAGTAATAATTAAGGAGACCAAGGTATGATCGTAGTTGTGATGCATTCTGTGGTATAGGAGCTTCTTGCAAGGCCTTGACTTTTTCATCAGCAGTGTGTAGACCATGACAATCTATAACATGGCCACAAAATTCTAATTTGTCACGCATGAAAGCACACTTCTCCAAGTTGACCTTCAACTCGTAGGTCATTAGCCGCTGCAGTACCCTCTCTACATTGTGTCGATGTTCTTCCTCCGTCCTGCCCGTGATTAACATGTCATCTAAAAGGCATTGGACATAAGGTAGTCCATTTAACAGTTCTTCCATGGTGCGTTGCCAGATGGCTGGTGCAGGAGCAATGCCAAAGACCATACGATTATATTGAAATAAACCACGGTGAGTATTGATGGTGAGTAACCTGCGGGAATCTGGATGTACTTCAAGTTGAAGGTAAGCATTTTTTAAATCAATCTTTGTGAAATGTTGTCTCCCAGCTAAGTTAGCAAAAATCTCTTCTGTCCTGGGTAATGGATACTTATCCACTGCTAACTGTTCATTCAACACCATCATAAAGTCTCCACATATTCGGATCTGTCCATCTTTCTTTCTTACCGGTACAATGGGAGAAGCCCACTCACTATGATGCACTGGGGTTATAATATTTAACTCTTCTAACCTCCTCAGTTCAGCATCAACTCCTGCCCTTAAAGCAAATGGCACAGTTTGTGCTTTGGCCTTGCTCCAGGTTTTAACTGTAACCGCACCCTTTTGTTCTTAACTTTTCACAGAACATTTTCAAAGACCTGGGCATATTTGGTCTTAATGTTCTGAATCCACTGGGCACGATCAACTCCAATATGATGAACTTCACTGTTTTTGAGGCTCTCAGGCATGCCAAGGGCCCGTATCCAGTCCCTTCCACAAAGAGGTGGGCCACCTGATTTTAGTATATATAGTGTAAGATTGGCAGTTTTACTGTTTGTACACACAGATACAGATGCACACCCCAGTGGCGTCAAGACTTCTCTAGAGTATGTTTGTAGGAATTGTCAGCTGTTTCCAATCTTTAATTGTCATAACTGAAACTGCAGCCCCAGTATCTAAGTCCATGGTCAAATCTTTTCCTTCAATATTAACATAAACAGTCAAAGGCTCAGACCCTGCTGCCATGGTGTATACAGTCAAACTCTGAACAGTCATTTCCTCTTCTGAATCTGATGTGGCTCCATTATAAGCCATGTGGTAATTTCCCTTCTTATGTGTTTTGCTTGAGACACTCTGCTGAGATCCTCTGCAAGCCTTCTTTAAGTGTCCTATTTTACCACAGCCATGACAACGAGCATTTTTAAATCTGCATTCAGAAGCTACATGATTCTGTGCTCCACATCTGTAACAGTTAATAGGCGATACTGCTTTTGCTGAATATTTACTGTCTGGTTTAGTCTGTTGCTTCACATTAGAGAAAAATACCTTAGTAAAAGGGTACAAACGAACAGTGTTCTCCAGTAAACAGATGATGGTGCCGGGTATAAAAGATAAAGTTGTATAAATATATGTTAAACAAGCCCTGGGGAAAAGAATCTCTAAATGTGGAGGGTATCGTAGCGACTATAGTGCTGTATATTAACGCTGGTAAAAGCGGAACTCACTACTCACAGGATTGTAGACTCACCCGCTCGACGGGGAAACAGCAGCATCCAGCCGGTCCTGCTCCAAGTGCTTACAAGTGGATTGCTCCAATATGACCGGTAAGCCAGTTCAGCGTTCAGTGCCCTCACCTCCTCGAGGCTGCACGACTCTGCGCTCCGGCACTTCCTGTTAGCGTAGTCCGACGTCAGCTCTGAACAACAATCATCGCTACATTGCCATTCTCCACATAATTGCTTACCCCAGGGCGTATACAACAACCCGCGGCGGCAGGGCACTGTTAAGACAGAAGGGCTCCTTACCCTTCTCAATAGGTAGAAATAATAAGTGCAGAAAAATGCCACTTAATATAAATAAAAGTCCAAACTTTATTTAGGATCCAAATCCAGTTCCATTAAAAGCATATGGAGGTTACATCAAAGGTAGGGGGGGAGACAAATACGTTTTACATGTTTCGGCAAGGTATAGCTGTAATCATAGACATACAGGTGTCACCTTTATTTACAAAGGTAAAATGTTCCCCATTGGTTAAAACATAACATACCTGTTCTTCCTTAGTGTGGGAATGCGTCTGCAGTAAACTAGTGTCTCGTGTGGCCTGTTCCAAAACAGAAGCAATCTCTAGTGCTTAATGGAAGGTCAGGCTCTCCTCTGTCAAAAGTCGCCTTTGAATAGATTCTGTATTGATACCCATAACAAACTGATCTCTAAGGGCCATATTCAGATACTCCCCAAAAGCACAGGTGCTGGCCAATTTCTTTAAACTGATTGCAAATGTAGATACAGTCTCTTGTACCCCTTGGCGCCTGCTATAAAACTTGAACCGCTCAGCAATCTCTAATGGCTGTGGTTGGAAATGTTGTGTTAAGATCTGTATTATTTCAGACAAAGACTTGGTGGTTGGCTTTTCTGGGTGTAGCAGATCTTTTAGAATCTCATATGTTTGAGCACCAATAGTTGTCAGACAGACAGCAACAGACTTAGTATCTCCAATGTCATTGGCAAGTAAATACTGCTGTAGCCTTTCAGTTCCAGAAACCCAGTTATCTGTGTCAGGGTCAAATTCTTCCAATGCTCCAAATACAGCCATTATAGCGTGAGTTTGTGGTAGTATACCCGTCGCCAGATGTAATGTCCTTACATAGCAAACATTAACTCTTTATATGAATGATGCACTTGCAACTTCTAAATGTAAACTGGCACTTTATTTACTCGATGACATAACAAGATGGCTTCTGTAGATTTGCACACAGTAATATAGATAGATACACATATATAGTCCTTTATAATGAATGGCTGCTGCACTCCTTATATTAGCAGTCCTGTACACTGTGTATGCAGCACTATAGTAGTCCAGGGTAGCTTATAACTGTATAACTGCAATATAACGTATAATGTGTAACTGACAGTTCTTACTCTTCCTGACTGGCTGATGCTGTATCCTCTGCAGTGATCTGCAGCTGACATTACACTTATTATTATTATTAGCACTTGTCAGATCCGGAGGTTCAGTCCTTGTACTTTATAACTGCATCACAAAACTGTCACAAGATGGCTTCTCTGAACTGTTCTGATTCTAAGCACAGCCCACTTGATGACATCATCTTTGTATGGAAGCCTCAATGTGCCATGTAACCAAACCAGGAAGTAAGCACAACACTACACACACCCCTTCAGTAATAACACACATCCTTCAGTAATACCACACCCTTTCAGTAATAACACACCCTTCAGTAATAACACATCCCTTCAGTAATAACACATCCCTTCAGTAATAACACACCCCTTCAGTAATAACACATCCCTTAAGTAATAACACACCCTTCAGTAATAGCACACCCCTTCAGTAATAGCACACCCCTTCAGTAATAACACACCTTTCCGTAATAACACATCCCCTTCAGTAATAACACACCCCTTCAGTAATAACACATCTCTTCAGTAATAGCACATCCCTTTAGTAAAAACACAACCCTTTAGTAAAAACACAACCCTTCAGTAATAACACAACACTTTAGTAATAACACATCCCTTTAGTAAAAACACACCCCTTCAGTAATAACACAACACTTTAGTAATAACACATCCCTTCAGTGATAACACATTCTTCAGAATTAACACATCCCTTCAGTAATAACACACCCCTTCAGTAATAACACATCCTTCAGTAATAACACATCCCTTCAGTAATAACACACCCCTTCAGTAATAACACACTCCTTCAATAATAACATATCCCTACAGTAATAACACATCCCTTCAGTAATAACACATCCCTTCAGTAATGACACACCCCTTCAGTAATAGCACACCCATTCAGTAATAACACACCCCTTCAGTAATAACACATCCCCTTCAGTAATAACACACCCCTTCAGTAATAACACATCCCCTTCAATAATAACACACCCTTCAGTAATAACACACCCTTTCAGTAATAGCACATCACTTCGGTAATAACACACCCCTTCAGTAATAACACACCACTTCAGTAATAGCACATCCCTTCAGTTATAACACACCCCTTCAGTAATAACGAATCCCTTCATTAATAACACATCCCTTCAGTAATAACACAACACTTTAGTAATAACACAACACTTTAGTAATAACACATCTCTTCAGTAATAACACAACCCTTCAGTAGTAACACACCCCTTCAGTAATAACACACCCCTTCAGTAATAACACATCCCTTCAGTAATATCACAACCCTTTAGTAATAACACACCCCTTCAGTAATAACACAAACCTTCAACAATAACACATCCCTTCAGTAGTAACACACCCCTTCAGTAATAGCACACCCCTTCAGTAATATCACATCCCTTCTGTAATAGCACACCCCTTCAGTAATAGCACATCCCTTCAGTTATAGCACACCCATTCAGTAATAACGAATCCCTTTGTTAATAACACACCCTTCAGTAATAATACACCCCTTCAGTAATAACACAACACTTTAGTAATAACACAACACTTTAGTAATAACACAACACTTTAGTAATAACACATCTCTTCAGTAATAACACAACCCTTCAGTAGTAACACACCCCTTCAGTAATAACACACCCCTTCAGTATAACACACCCCTTCAGTAATAGCACATCCCTTCAGTAATAACACACCCCTCAGTAATTACACATCCTTTCAGTAATAACACATCCCTTCAGTAAGAACATACCCCTTCAGTAATAAAACACCCCTTTAGTAATAACTCATCCCTTCCCTTCAGTAATAACACATCCCTTCAGTAATAACTCACCCCTTCCCTTTAGTAATAACACATCCCTTCAGTAATAACACACCCCTTCAGTAATAACACACCCCTTCAGTAATAACACATCCCTTCAGTAATAGCACACCCCTTTGGTAATAACACACCCCTTCAGTAATAACTCATCCCTTCCCTTCAGTAATAACACATCCCTTCAGTAATAACAAACCCATTCCCTTCAGTAATAACACACCCCTTTCCTTCAGTAATAGCACACCACTTTCAGTAATAACACACCCCTTTAGTAATAACTCATCCCTTCAGTAATATTACACCCCTTCAGTAATAACTCACTACTTCAGTAATAACACACCCCTTCAGTAATGACACATCCCTTCAGTAATAACACACCCCTTCCCTTCAGTAATAACACACCCTTTCAGTAATAGCACACCCCTTCAGTAAAACACCCCTTCAGTAATAACTCATCCCTTCAGTAATAACACACCCCTTCAGTAATAACACACCCCTTCAGTAATAACACACCCCTTCAGTAATAACACAAACCTTCAGTAATATCACATCCCTTTAGTAATAACACACCCCTTCAGTAATAACACACCCCTTAAGTAATAACACACCCCTTCAGTAATGACACACCCCTTCAGTAATAAAACATCCCTTCAGTAATAACACACCCCTTAAGTAATAACACACCCCTTCAGTAATAACACATCCCTTAAGTAATAACACACCCCTTCAGTAATAACACACCCTTTAAGTAATAACACACCCCTTAAGTAATAACACACCCCTTAAGTAATAACACACCCCTTAAGTAATAACACATCCCTTCAGTAATAACACACCCCTTCAGTAATAACACACCCCTTAAGTAATAACACACCCCTTCAGTAATAACACACCCCTTCAGTAATAACACACCCCTTCAGTAATAACACACCCCTTCAGTAATAACACATCCCTTCAGTAATAACACACCCCTTCAGTAATAACACACCCCTTCAGTAATAACACACCCCTTCAGTAATAACACATCCCTTCAGTAATAACACACCCCTTCAGTAATAACACATCCCTTCAGTAATAACACACCCCTTCAGTAATAACACACCCCTTCAGTAATAACACACCCCTTCAGTAATAACACATCCCTTCAGTAATAACACACCCCTTCAGTAATGACACATCCCTTCAGTAATAACACACCCCTTCAGTAATAACACACCCCTTCAGTAATAACACATCCCTTCAGTAATAACTCACCCCTTCAGTAATAACACACCCATTCAGTAATGACACATCCCTTCAGTAATAACTCACCTCTTCCCTTTAGTAATAGCACACCCCTTCAGTATAACACACCCCTTCAGAAATAGCACATCCCTTCAGTAATAACACACCTCTTCAGTAATAACACACCCCTTCAGTAATAACTCACCCCTTCCCTTTAGTAATAGCACACCCCTTCAGTATAACACACCCCTTCAGTAATAGCACATCCCTTCAGTAATAACACACCTCTTCAGTAATAACACATCCCTTCAGTAATAACACACCCCTTCAGTAATAACACACCCCTTCAGTAATAACTCACCCCTTCCCTTTAGTAATAGCACACCCCTTCAGTATAACACACCCCTTCAGTAATAGCACATCCCTTCAGTAATAACACATTCTTCAGTAATAACACATCCCTTCAGTAATAACACACCCCTTCAGTAATAACACACCGCTTCAGTAATAACTCACCCCTTCCCTTTAGTAATAGCACACCCCTTCAGTATAACACACCCCTTCAGTAATAGCACATCCCTTCAGTAATAACACACCCCTTCAGTAATAACACATCCCTTCAGTAATAACACATCCCTTCAGTAATAACACACCCCTTCAGTAATAACACATCCCTTCAGTAATAACACACCCCTTCAGTAATAACACATCCCTTCAGTAATAACACACCCCTTAAGTAATAACACATCCCTTCAGTAATAACACACCCCTTCCCTTCAGTAATAACACACCCCTTCCCTTCAGTAACAGCACGCCCTTTCAGTAATAACACACCCCTTCAGTATAACACACTCCTTCAGTAATAACTCATTCATTCATTAATATTACACCCCTTCAGTAATAACTCACTACTTCAGTAATAACTCATCCCTTCAGTAATAGCACATCCCTTCAGTAATAAAACACCCCTTCAATAACATTCCCCTGAAAAAATTCCTTGAAGGCCGCCTCTTATCTCAGTGCATTTTGACAGTTTTTCACAGCTAGACAGAACTAGTTTACATAGATAGCATTATGCTCACTCATGTGGAGTTATTCATGAGTAAGCACTGATTGGCTAAAGTTCAAGTCTGTCAAAAAAAAATGGAAATAAGGCGGCATTATGCAGAACAGGGGATCCCACTGGCGGTGGTACAGAAGTATCCGTTTCCAGACTCTCAGGTACAGGCTGAAGATGTCTTTGGTTACGGCGTGTAACCGTCCCTCCCTCTGTAAGGACTGTGTAAGACCTTGGTTCTGGAGAGCGACCCACTACCGTAGCAGGCGTCTTCCATTTCTTCTCATCATCCAGTTTAATTCTGACACTTTGGCCCGCTTTCAATTCCTGTAAAGGCCTGACAGAATGTCTCCTGTCGTAGAAGAAACGATAACCCTTTTTGGCCTCTTCATCCCTCCTAAGGACTTCGTCCCGAGGAACAGGGCCAGGCGGCTTGAAGACACCCACTGAGGATAAAGTGGTGCGAATCTGGCGTCCTAGCATCAGCTGTGCCGGGCTAAGCTTGAATGGGCGTCGCCCTGTATGACAAGAGGGCTAGGTACGGCTCAGATTGCTTTAGAATGAATTTTGTTGTTTGAACTGCCCTTTCAGCCATTCCGTTGGCCTGCGGATAATGTGGACTTGACGTGGAATGTACAAAATCATATTCCCTGCTGAAAGCACTGAACTCTGTAGAAGCAAACTGCATACCATTATCACTCACCAGCTCCATTGCAATGCCCCAACGGGCGAACAAGCTCTTCAGACGAATGATAACAGCCTGACTTGTGATATCATTCAGGGATGCAATTTCCAAATACCTGGAATAGTAGTCGATCACAACAAGAAACTTTTTCCCGTGCAGTTCAAACAAATCAGCAGCTATTTTCTGCCACGGCCCCGCAGGCAGCGGAGTAGACATCAAGGGCTCCCTTCTCTGAGTAGGCCGGCGTTCCCGGCAAAAGGCACATTTAGACACGTGATTTGCAATGTCAGAGCTGATCCCAGGCCACCACACAGCTGTAGCTGCCCTTTCTCTGCACTTTGTAATGCCTAAGTGGCCATCGTGAATCCTGTTTAACATCTCCTTCCTCATACTGACAGGAATTACAATGCGGTCTTGGAACAGCATCAACCCCTCCAGCTCCGTGAGCTGCGACCACTCTGGCTGGTAAGCATTTAAAGACATCCAGGCTGCCCGGCTCTCGGGCCAGCCTTCTTTTATGTACCTTATAACTTCTTGCAGATCTGTGTCCAAATATGTCTCTTTCTTTATCTCTTCCAGTTTCTTTGAAGAAATAGACTTAGAGGCCAGAACTGAATCAACATACACTTTCACATCCGATTCCGTGGAGGATTCTTCAGCAGCAGCCAGCGGGAGCCTGGATAGTGTATCTGCCACAACCAGTTGTTTCCCCGGCACATGCACTGCCTGAACATTGAACCTGAGCAGTCTCATTAAAAGTCTCTGGCATCTCAAAGGTGTTTTGTCAATGTCATAAGAATTGATTAGAGGGACTAGCGGTTTGTGGTCAGTTTCCAGACTAAATTTCTCCAAACCCACTAGATAACGCTGAAAGCGCTCACAGGCCCAAACTGCAGCCAGGCACTCTTTCTCAATTTGGGCGTATTTTGACTCTGCAGCCGTCAGTGTGCGGGAACAGTAGGCGATAGGCTGTAGTTTGTTGTCATTCAGCTGCAGGAGTGCAGCCCTCAACCCATAACTGCTTGCATCGGCACTAACCACAGTCTTTTTTGAAGGGTCGTAGAACCCCAGCACTGGGGCAGACCCCAGCAGGGACTTGGCATGCTGAAAAGCTTTTTCTTGTGAAGGTCCTCAGACCCAGGCAACATCTTTCTTAAGCAACTCTGTGACAGTGTGTAAAACTGTTGATAAATCTGGAAGAAACTTGCCCACGTACTTTACAAGGCCCAATATCTGTCTCAGCTCATGCACATCCGAAGGGCTTTTCATCTGTTCAATAGCACAAATTTTCTCGGGGTCTGGCTTCATGCCATCCCCGTTGATGATATGCCCAAAGTAGCATAATTCAGTTTTCCTAAAATGACATTTTTCTTTATTCAGCTTCAGCCCAGACTCTTTGATAGCCTGTAGCACACAACTTAAACGCTGATCATGCTCCTCCTCTGTAGACCCATACACTAGAATGTCGTCCATGACGACCGCTGTGCCCACGTGGTCACTCAGGAGAGAACTCATTTCCCTTTGAAAGATTTCAGGAGCGGAGGATATCCCAAAGGAGAGTCTGCAGAAGCAGAACCGACCTACCGGTGTGATAAAGGTAGTCAGTTTGCGGCACTTTGGATCCAGGGGGATCTGCCAAAAGCCGCTAGAAGCGTCTAATGTGGAAAAGAACTTCGCCCCAGCCAACTTTGGAGCTATATCTTCTAATGTCGGCAGCACAAATCTCTCTCTCTTTACTGCTTCATTCAACCTTTTCAGGTCCACACAGATGCGCACCTTTCTGTTTTTCTTTGCAACTGGAACAATGGGGGCACACCAATCAGTCGCTTCGACAACCTCTTCAATAACCCCCATAGACTTCATGCGCATAAGCTCTTTCTCCACTTGAGGCATGAGCGGGAACGGGATTCTATGAGGGGTAGAAATACTGTATGGGACTGCGTCACTTTTAAGTGCTATACGGACAGGTTTGCAGTTCAGTAGGCCCAACTCGCCAAACATATCTTCGGAAATCTCATTCACTCTGGCCACGAGGCCCAAGTCACAGGCTGCTTTTCTGCTCAATAAACTGTTAACACACTGACCTCGGATCACATGCACCCACATGGTAAACTTCCTTTGCTTGTACTCACAGCTGGCAAGAAATTTCCCCACACAATCAATGCGCCAACCAGGACTATGGACATTTGTAGTAACCTTCGCCAGCTGGGGCTGTCGAGGCAGTTTCATAAATTCAGCAAAAGACATTACAGTGATATCTGCTCCTGTGTCAATCTTAAAATCAACTTTGGCTCCCATTACAGTAAAAGTAACTTTCCAATCTTCCTCTGAGCTTGTCCATTCCACAACAGACCCCACAAAAGACACTTCCTGACCCTCCTGGTCACTGTCCACCTGCATCTCCTTAATGTATTCAGTTTTACACACCACTTCAAAATGGCCTATTCTGTTGCATTTTCTGCATCTTCTATCTCTGGCCGGGCATATAGCACTCTGATCATGAGCCCGGTAGCACCGTGTGCATCGGCCATGTTGCGCCCATCCACTTCTAGGCCTTTCCAGTACTTTAGATCTACCGCTCACACTGTGCCTTTCACTAGCAGTTTTTCTAGACTGTTGCACTTCATCCACAATACTCTCAGACCTCAGATCAGCACTTTGCTTTTTCACCAGTTCACTCTGGCGGGCCATCCTAATAGCCCCGTCTAACGTTAAATCAGGCTCTAACTGCAGCTTCAGGGAGACTTCAGCATCTGCAATTCCAATAACTATTCTGTCTCTGATTTGCTCTTCTTTAGCAACACCAAACTCACAGAATTCAGCTAATTCATACAGGCTGCGCACAAATGACTCCACAGATTCTCCCACACGCTGATTACGTTTGTGAAAACAAGCTCTCTCATGAATCACATTTCTTTTGGGCACAAAGTGGGCACTGAGTTTATCCATAACTATATCAAAGTTAAATTCTTCCCCTTCTTGGAAAATAAAAGCATTGAACACTGGCTCCACATCTTTCCCCATAGAGTATAAAAGAGAATTTACTTGTACTTCACCACTCTCCTTGTTCAGTTTGGAAGCAATCCTGAAGCTCTGAAACCGCTGACGCCATGTGGGCCAAGCTACAGGCTGAGAGAAGTCAAAAGGCTCAGGTGGGGTAAACTTCGACATTGCAATTGATCAGGAACAGAAGCGCAGTCCAGAACTTCTGACACCATGTCATGAGATGCAGGACATATGCAGGACACAGCAATGATGGTACAACTCTATTTTATTGCAGAGCATAACAATACACATCTAGTCAGGTTGATTGTACTAAACTAACTGCGACACAGACACCGGACCTAAGGCCCGCCCACAAACTAGTGACATCACATCCTGCTCTCATCACAAAACTCATAACAAAAATGTTACAAAGTACACTAACACTCATAAACTACCTATTAACCTCTAAATCGCCACCCCCCCGCATCGCAAATACTATATTGAACTTAAGTAATAACACACCCCTTCAGTAATAACACACTCCTTAAGTAATAACACACCCCTTCAGTAATAACACACCCCTTCAGTAACAACACACCCCTTCAGTAATAACACATCCCTTCAGTAATAACACATCCCTTCAGTAATAACACATCCCTTCAGTAATAACACATCCCTTCAGTAATAACACACCCCTTCAGTAATAACACACCCCTTCAGTAATAACACATCCCTTCAGTAATAACACACCCCTTAAGTAATAACACATCCCTTCAGTAATAACACACCCCTTCAGTAATAACACACGTCTTCAGTAATAACACACCCCTTCAGTAATAACACATCCCTTCAGTAATAACACACCCATTCAGTAATAACACACCCCTTCAGTAATAACACACCCATTAAGTAATAACACACCCCTTCAGAAATAACACACCCCTTCAGTAATAACACACCCCTTCAGTAATAACACACCCCTTAAGTAATAACACATCCCTTCAGTAATAACACATCCCTTCAGTAATGACACATCCCTTCAGTAATAACTCACCCCTTCCCTTTAGTAATAGCACACCCCTTCAGTATAACACACCCCTTCAGTAATAGCACATCCCTTCAGTAATAACACATCCCTTCAGTAATAACACACCCCTTCAGTAATAACACATCCCTTCAGTAATAACACACCCCTTCAGTAATAACACATCCCTTCAGTAATAACACACCCCTTCAGTAATAACACACCCCTTAAGTAATAACACATCCCTTCAGTAATAACACACCCCTTCCCTTCAGTAATAACACACCCCTTCCCTTCAGTAATAGCACGCCCTTTCAGTAATAACACACCCCTTCAGTATAACACACTCCTTCAGTAATAACTCATCCATTCAGTAATATTAAACCCCTTCAGTAATAACTCACTACTTCAGTAATAACTCATCCCTTCAGTAATAGCACATCCCTTCAGTAATAGCACATCCCTTCAATAACATTCCCCTGAAAAAATTCCTTGAAGGCCGCCTCTTATCTCAGTGCATTTTGACAGTTTTTCACAGCTAGACAGAACTAGTTTACATAGATAGCATTATGCTCACTCATGTGGAGTTATTCATGAGTAAGCACTGATTGGCTAAAGTTCAAGTCTGTCAAAAAAAATGGAAATAAGGCGGCATTATGCAGAGGCTTAGATACAAGGTAATCACAGAGGTAAAAAGTATATTAAATAACAGTCAGCAAAATTACAAGTTTTACCACTAGCGTTTTAGCCTTTACAAAACTCTCCATTTCGCACTCAAAAAATGGCTTTTGAGTGCGGGATTTTCATTACGCCTGTATTACAGATTGTGCGGTCCGGCTATAATGCTAGCGTTATAGCTTATACCGTCGTGATCCATTCCGCTATCTGAGACCAGTAGTTATGGATTTTGTGAAACAAAAATGTTTCACAAAACTCATAACAAAAATGTTACAAAGTACACTAACACTCATAAACTACCTATTAACCTCTAAATGGCCACCACCCCCCGCATCACAAATACTATATTGAACTTATTACCCCTAAACCGCCACCCACCCACATAGCCAACACTAAATAAAGCTATTAACCCCTAAACAGCCGACCCCCACATCGCCAGCACTAAATAAACATATTATCCCCTAAACCGCTGTCCCCCCACATCGCTACTACTATAATAAAGTTTTTAACCCCTAAACCTCCGGCCATCCCAACACCGCTAATACTAAACTAAACATATTACCCCTAAACCACCAGCCCCCTACATTGCATATCACTAAGCCTAACACCCCCCTAACTTTAAATTAAATTTACAAAATAAATATCTTAAAATAAATAAAAACTTACCTGTGAAATAAAAAAAAAATAAGATTAAACTATAAATAAACCTAACATAACTATTTTAATAAAATAAAATAAACTACAAATAAAAAAACATAAATTACAGGATTAAAATAAGAACACTACGAAAAAATAAAAAATTACAAATTTTAAAAAACCTAACACTACGAAAAAATAAAAAAATCTAACATTAGCAAAAAAAAACCCACTAAAATTAAGTTAGCGATGCGGCGGAGGCAGCGGTTAATAACTTTATTTAGTGTTGGGGGAGGCGGATTAGGGGTATTTAGGGTTTATGTTAGGGTGTTAGGTTTTTACATAACATTCTACATCAATGGGGAATGCGTTACGGCGATCGCCATTCCGCGATCGCAGGTGTTAGTTTTTTTCTAACACTTTCTCTCCATTGATGTCTATAGGGGAAAACGTGCACGTCAAGTCAGGCCTTGGGTTTTGTGCGGTATGGAGCTTATCACACCATATCGCACAACAAAAGAAGGTTTTTCAGTAACTTGTAATAACAGCACTATGGAGAGTGCGATACCGCTAATTTTGTTTGCGTTATTTACGCACCCGGTTTAGCGCACAAGTTGTAATCTTGGTGAGTGCTAGTTTTGCAAAACTTGGGAATGGATAATAAAGGGATTATCTATCTTCTTAAGCAAAAACATATGATGAAGTAGACTATCCCTTTAATTGCTTGACCAATGTAGCTAATTTATATCTGTCACTAATTGGCAACAGCAGAAGAAATAAGATAAACAATGCTAAAGAGGTTGTGTCCTGGAATTTAAAATAATGCAAATGTACTAAAAGTAGAATTTTAAATGCATTTAAAATATTGATGTTGTTTACAGATCTTCTGCATGCAGTGATTAACTGCTAATATAAACTGTGCAGAAATATATAAAACATGTTTCAATCTCTCTTTAACCTCAAAGGGGCTAATATGGCCAGTTCATATCACAGTTTAGAGGTGAGAGATGCACAGATGTCTCTCCTGAGAGTTGCAGCTGTTAATAGCTGTATTGAGGTTAAACGTTAAACATTTTTTTACTCTCTTAATCTATTTAGCTCTCCTGGGAACTATCTTAGAATTGTTTGTGAAAAAGAGATGTGTATAAAACATATAATACAGGATCTGCACTTTGCTTCACACTCTGCTGCTGTTACAAGCACAGGGCACAGTGTTTTAGAAAACACATGACTAAAGTACTCATTTATACCCGTACACCCACCAACACATCACACCTGCAACAACTCAGTCCCTGTGTGTGTGTGTGTGTGTGTGTTTGCATGTGTTGTTTGTCTGAGTGTTTGCATTTGTTGTGTGTGTGTTTGCATGTATTGTGTGTGTTTGCATGTGCTGTCTCTGTGTGTTTGCATGTGTTATGTGTTTGTGTGTTTGCATGTGTTGTGTGTGTGTGAGTGTTTGTATTGGTTGTGTATGTGTGTTGTGTGTTTGCATGTGTTGTGTGTTTGCATGTGTTGTGTGTGTGTGTGAGTGTTTGCATTTGTTGTCTGTGTGTTTGCATGTGTTGTGTGTGTGTGTGTTTGCATGTGTTGTGTGTTTGCATGTGTTGCGTGTTTGTGTGTTTGCATGTGTTATGTGTGAGTGTTTTCATGTGTTGTATGTGTGTTTGCTTATGTTGTGTGTGTGTTTGCATGTGTTGTGTATGTGTGTGTTTGCGTGTGTTGTGTGTGTGAGTATGAGTGTTTGCATGTGTTGTGTGTGTGAGTGTTTTCATGTGCTGTGTGTGTGTGTTTGCATTTGTTGTGTGTGTTTACATGTGTTGTGTGTGTGTGTTTGCATGTGTTGTGAGTGTGTTTTTACATGTGTTGTGTGAGTGTGTTTGCATTTGTTGTGTGTTTACATGTGTTGTGTGTGTTTGCATGTGTTGTGTTGTGTGAGTGTGAGTGTTTGCATGTGTTGTGTGTGTGTGTTTGCATGTATTGTATGCGTGAGTATGAGTGTTTGCATGTGTTGTGTGTTTGCATGTGTTGTGTGTGTGTGTTTTTGTGTGTGTTTGTATGTTCTGTGTGTTACATGTATCGTGTGTGTGCTTGTTTGCATGTGTTGTGTGTGTGTTTGCATATTGTTGTTTGTATGCATGTTTGCATGTGCTGTGTGTGAGTGTATTTACATGTGTTGTGTGTCTGTGTTTGCATGTGTTGTTTTGTGTTTGTGTATTTTTGCATGTGTTGTGTTGTGTGTGTGTTTCATGTTTTGTGTATGTTTGATGTGCTGTGTGTGTTTGCATGTGTTGTGTGTGTTTGCATGTGATGGTTGTGTGTGTGTGTTTGTATGTGTTGTGTGTTTGCATGTGTTGTGTGTGTTTGCATGTGTTCTGTGTGTGTGTTTGCATTTCTTGTGTGTGTGCATTTCTTGTGCATTTCTTGTGTGTGTGTTTGCATGTGTTGTGTGTGTTTCTGTATGTGTTTGCATGTGTGGTGTGTCTGTGTGTGTATTTTTGCATCTGTTGTGTGTGTTTGTGTGCGTTTGTATATGTTGTATGTGTGTGTGTGTGTTTGCATGTGTTGTGTGAGTGTTTGCATGTGTTGTATGTGTGTTTGCATGTGTTGTAAGTATGTTTGCATGTTTTGTGTGTGTGTGATTGCATGTGTTGTGTTTGGGTGTTTTTGCATGTGTTGTGTTTGGGTGTTTTTGCATGTGTTGTGTTTGGTTATACATGTGTGCATGTGTGACTGTCTATCTGTGATCACTGTGTGTGCTGGTTGTGGCAAGTTATTTTTTAAATGCTATAAACAGTAAATAAATAGGTTTGCTAAATCCAATTATAGGTATAAGACTGGAGCAATAAATAAGCATATAATCAACATCAAATTGCATGAAAATGTTTTTTCAAAACAGCCTCATAAAGTAATTGCTATGTTTAAGTTTTCATTGGTAAATGGACATAAGCACTTTTATTTTAATTGATTCATTAACCCATTGTCTGTTAACTGCAACTAATAAAGATCAGTTAACTTGCAATAGAAAAAACACGACACTTCTGAGGGCAAAGTGGTAAATTAATATAGTAAATCTGAAATATTTGTTGTAGAAAAAGGCTCCTAACTTTGGTTTCTAATAATATTTTCAGGCTTCATTACAGGGAGACAAAATCAATGACATAATGATAACAGAGAGCCAAATAGGCTAGAAATGACGTAAGGGTTAAGGCCTGCAGGAAGAGGTAAGATTATAAGGAGAAGGGTTTCTGAAAGCAACAATGTTGGCTCAGTCTGCACCAGGCTTTGGGCCTCATGTGGGACGGTTGGTAACAGCGAGGCCCCTTATGAGTTGAAGTTTATTCACACTCTGATGGAGGCAGGTCATGGCTTGTGTCATTGCAACAAAGAGGTTGGGGTGGAGTAAGGGCTGGATGGCAAAGGTTGGGCAACGCCTCAGGTAGTTTCTGAGGTGCCCCTTCTTTGTTATGGGCTTTTGCAACTCCTGATAATCTCATTGCCTCTGTCTTGAGAGGAGTGTTCTTTGCTGCTGCCCCTTGGCCATTGACCTCTTGTCGTGTTGAGGACGCTTAGGAACTCACTTGCTGCCATCCAAGTTTTCAGCCGGCTTGGTTGTCTTCAAATTTGATGTTTAATAAAATTGACCAGTTAATGTTTTTTCCTCAGCCTTGTTTAGATATACATTCCTACCAGGAGGGGGCACAGTTTCCCAAACCTCAAATGCCTATAAATACATCTCCCACCTCAATCATACCTTAGTTTAACATATAGCCAAGTTAGTGAGGTGTATAAGGAGTAAAAAGCATAAAAAAAGAGGAACAGGATAAATAAAGTGCTTTATACAAAAAAATCATAACCCCCCAAAAATGGGTGGGCCTCGTGGACTCTCGCCACCATAAAAGAAATTAATTTATTAGGTAAGTTCTTACATAAATTATGTTTTCTTGTGGCAAGAGTCCACAAGCTTGTTACTGATGGGATATAATACCTAAGATGTGAAAGTCCACAAGTAACATAGAATAAAGGGAGGGATACAATAAAAACAGCTATTTTCCGTTGAGAAATTAAATCCAAATAATTATTAAGTCTTCTTTAAAAAATTCAAAAAACTTAAATAATAGACACTAGAATCAAACTGAGACAGCTGCCTGAAGAACTTTTCTATCAAAATGGTAAAATTTAGTAAAGGTATGCAAAGAAGACTAAGTGGCGGTTTTGCAGATTTGATCAACTGAAGCTTCATTCTTGAAAGCCCAAAATGTGGCAACTGATCTTGTAGAATGAGCTGTAATTCTTTGAGGCGGAGACTGGCCCGCCTCCAAATAAGCTTTGTGAATAAGAAGTTTCAATCAAGATGCCAAAGAAATGGCAGAGGCTTTCTGACCTTTTCTGGAACCAGAAAAGATAACAAATAGACTAGAAGTTGTTATGAAATCTTTAGTAGCATCAGCATAATATTTCAATGCTCTTACCGCATCCAAAGAATGCAAAGATCTTTCAAGAGTATTCTTAGGATTAGGACACAAAGAAGGAACAATAATTTCCCTGTTAGTATTGCTAGACTTCACAACTTTAGCCAATAATTTGAACAAAGTCTGCAAAACACCTTTATCTTGATGAAAAATCAGATAAGGAGACTCGCAAGAGAGAGCAGACAATTCAGAAACTCTTCTAGCAGAATAGATAGCCAAGAGAAATAACACTTTCTAAGAAAGTAGTTTAATGTTCAAAAAAATGCAAAGGCTCAAAAGGAGGAACCTGCAAAGTCTTTAATACCAAATTTAGACTTCAAGGGGAAGAAATAGATTAAATAACAGGTTTAATGCGAGTCAATGCCTGGACAAAACAGAGAATATCAACTTTAGGCAATAATTTAGACTCCAAGGAGAAGAAATAGATTAAATAACAGGTTTGATGCGAGTCAAACCTGTTATTTAATCTTTCTGTGAAATAAAACAGAAAGAGCATAAATTTGTGCTTTCAAAGTATTGGCCGACAAACCTTAATCCAAACCATCCTGAAGAAACCTAGGAATTCTAGGTTTAAAAGAATTCCTAAAAGAATGCCAGGAGTAATCATGAGTGGAACACCATGAAATATAGGTTTTCTAACCCTTATGATATATTTTCCTGTATCAAAGTGTTAATCATTGAGTCAGAGAAAAACTCTATGACTAAAGACTAAGCGTTCAATTTCCATGCCTTCAAATTTAGAGATTTGAGATCCGGATGGAAAAACGGTCCTGGAGACAGAAGATCTGGTCTTAGAGGAAGAGACCAAGGTTAATTTCCATGCCTTGTTTATACCAGGCCTCAATCTACTGTGGCTTTTTAATTCCTAATATTTCATAGTAATAGGATGGAGAAATATATAGACTTACTGGGTCTGCCGAATCACCCCGATACTTGTGATGCTGTATATTTTCTTATTTAATTTAGTTCAATATTTCATTATTCCAGTTAAAATTATATTTAATTTCCAACAATATGTGACCACTATACAAACATTATTATTATTATTATTATTATTATTATTATTATTATTATTATGTTTATCATCATTTACTTGTAAAGCACCAATAAATACTTTAGTGCTCAGTACACAATAAAAAAATACAGATATAAAGGACTAATTACAACCAATACAATGATTGGAAAAACAATGGACATTTCTGGAATTTGCGCTATCCCAGATTTTCATCCATTCTTTACCTGGATGTTATCACTGTATTATCTGTTTATGCAAGCTGTAATAAAAAATACAGATACACATAGCAAACTAAACAAAACAAACTAATAGAAGTAAATTAGATTTTTTTTTTAAATTGCATGCTCTATCTGAATCATGCCATTTTGCATTTACTTTTCCTTTAAGATAACATTTCTGATAGTAAGAGAAGTTTAAATATTTTCACTAATCTCTAATAAAATTTTCACAAAATTATATATATTGTTGTCCACTGAACTGTGAGAAAAATGGTTCACACAAATCATAATGCCATAATATATATACTAATAATGTAGAAGCAGTTTAGCGAAGAGAGGAAGGCCCACACCAGCTGTAGAGAAGTGAGGACATCGGATATATATAATTAAATGCCCTATTTGAATCATGAAAGTTTAATTTTGAATAGACTGTCCCTTTAATAAATTTTATGTTGCTATGCAGTGTTCTTTATGTGAAACAGAGACTCCTACAATATAATACAAGGTCTAAAAAATATCCCAAAGAATTGGTGTGATTTCTCTCCATGCCGGTAAGATTTTGAATATCCCCTGAGAGCTACTCACCTAAGGACCATTACAAGTGGCTGGTTATTGCGCTTTTAAAATTAACCAGAGATCAGAACGCTGTTTAATTTTATAAATATACCCCAAATGCCCCTAAAATACTGACTAGTGTAGATTATTAAAAAAAAATAAAGATGGCAGCATCTTTATTTTTTAATAAAATTACTGCACTAAGCAGTATTTTGGGGTTAAAGTTGGTGGGAGTGGGGAGTTAGAAAAAAACAGCACTGAAAAGTGTTTTTACATTGCGGTCTATGGGAACTGTGTGTTCCCAGTAAATATATATGTATATGCTTACATACATATATATTTATGTGTTAATATGTGTATATACATATAAACACACACACATATATATATATATATATATATATATATGTATATAATCTTATACATATATATTTATATTTTTTGCCATTGCTGCGCGACTTACCCCTTCGCTGGCGCTGAAGTTCTGATACGGTGTCTGACAGCATCAGAACTAAGCTCGCATAAGAGCCTATGGAAGTTCACTCTTGTGAGCACAATGCTTCCCAGCGATGCAAACATGGCATTGGCATTGCTGTGAACTTGTAATACCAGTGCACATTATTGTGCACTGGTATTACAAAGTGGAGCGCAAATATCACTTTTATTAAAGAGATATTTAGCTCTCCACTTGTAATCTGACCCATTATGTTTAGCCCTCACTGAACCAGAAACATTGCTAGGATCACATACATAAAGCAAGATTTATCAAGCAATTTCTCCTATATTTGCGCCTAAAAATGCGCACATGATCTCATCCTTATATTTATCAACCTTAAGTGTAGCTGAAAATGTTGTAGTTCGACAGTTAATTCATACCTGGTGCATCATGTTCGACTAGGCACATCTGTGTGCTCAAAAAGGGGTTAAATTAGATTTATTTGCATTTTCAATAGATCGATAGGGTATATTCGACTGGTAAGGTATTTATTATTTTTTTTGTGCCCAACATGTTCGTCACATTCTCCGTCATCTAAGCGCAAGAAATTTCTCCATAGAAACTGTGAACAGCAGTTGAAATCATTTACCTATGAGCTTGTGTTGTGTGCACATCACGGAATACTGATTTTGGCTGGTATTTCTATTTCTCAGTGAGTAGAAAGACCCGAGATGGAAGAGTATTTGCCCATAAGGATTGATAAACTATCGGCATGAATAACTTATATGACCTATGTATCATGTATATGATCTATGTGTAGCAGATTGTTCATGTCAGGGAAAATTACTTTATTAACACACGGCTAGATTTAGAGTTCTGCGGCCAAAGGGGTGCGTTAGCTACGCATGCTTTTTTCCCCCCGCACCTTTTAAATACTGCTGGTATTTAGAGTTCACAGAAGGGCAGCGTTAGGCTGCAAAAAAGGGAGCGTAGAGCATATTTACCGCCACTGCAACTCTCGATACCAGCGTTGCTTACGGACGCGGCCAGCTTCAAAAACGTGCTCGTGCACGATTCCCCCATAGAAAACAATGGGGCTGTTTGAGCTGAAAAAAAACCTAACACCTGCAAAAAAGCAGCGTTAAGCTCCTAACGCAGCCCCATTGTTTCCTATGGGGAAACACTTCCTAAGTCTGCACCTAACACCCTAACATGTACCCCGAGTCTAAACACCCCTAACCTTATGCTTATTAACCCCTAATCTGCTGCCTCCGCTATCGCTGACCCCTGCATATTATTATTAACCCCTAATCTGCCGCTCCGTACACCGCCGCAACCTACGTTATCCCTATGTACCCCTAATCTGCTGCCCCTAACACCGCCGACCCCTATGTTATATTTATTAACCCCTAATCTGCCGCCCCCGCTATCGCTGACCCCTGCATATTATTATTAACCCCTAATCTGCCGCTCCGTACACCGCCGCAACCTACGTTATCCCTATGTACCCCTAATCTGCTGCCCCTAACACCGCCAACCCCTATATTATATTTATTAACCCCTAATCTGCCGCCCCCAACGTCTCCTCCACCTACCTACAATAATTAACCCCTAATCTGCCGACCGGATCTCACCGCTACTCTAATAAATGTATTAACCCCTAAAGCTAAGTCTAACCCTAACCATAACACCCCCCCTAAGTTAAATATAATTTAAATCTAACTAAATAAATTAACTCTTATTAAATAAATGATTCCTATTTAAAGCTAAATAATTACCTGTAAAATAAACCCTAATATAGCTACAATATAAATTATAATTATATTGTAGCTATTTTAGGATTAATATTTATTTTACAGGCAACTTTGTATTTATTTTAACCAGGTACAATAGCTATTAAATAGTTAAGAACTATTTAATAGTTACCTAGTTAAAATAATTACAAAATTACCTGTAAAATAAATCCTAACCTAAGTTACAATTAAACCTAACACTACACTATCAATAAATAAATTAAATAAAATAACTACAATTATCTACAATTAAACCTAACACTACACTATCAATAAATTAATTAAATACAATACCTACAAATAAATACAATGAAATAAACTAACTAAAGTACAAAAAATAAAAAAGAACTAAGTTACAAAAAATAAAAAAATATTTACAAACATTAGAAAAATATTACAACATTGTTAAAATAATTACACCTACTCTAAGCCCCCAAATAAAAAAAGAAAGACCCCCAAAATAAAAAAATGCCCTACCCTATTCTGAAATTAAAATAGAAAAGCTCTTTTACCTTACCAGCCCTGAAAAGGGCCCTTTGTGGGGCATGCCCCAAAGAATTCAGCTCTTTTGCCTGTAAAACATACAATACCCCCCCCCCCCAACATTGCAACCCACCACCCACATACCCCTAATCTAACCCAAACCCCCCTTCAATAAACCTAACACTAAGCCCCTGAAGATCTTCCTACCTTGTCTTCACCACCCCGGGTTCACCGATCGATCCAGAAGAACCTCCGATGTCTTGATCCAAGCCCAAGCGGGGGCTGAAGATGTCCATGATCCGGCTGAAGTCTTCATCCAAGTGGGAGCTGAAGAGGTCCATGATCCGGCTGAAGTCTTCTATCAAGCGGCTTCTTCAATCTTCTTTCTTCCGGATCCATGTTCATCCCGCCGACGCGGAACATCCATCTTCACCGACGACTTCCTGACGAATGACGGTTCCTTTAAGGGACGTCATCAAAGATGGCGTCCCTCGAATTCCGATTGGCTGATAGGATTCTATCAGCCAATCGGAATTAAGGTAGGAAAATTCTGAATCAGAATCAAGTTCAATCCGATTGGCTGATCCGATCAGCCAATCAGATTGAGCTCACATTCTATTGGCTGTTCCGATCAGCCAATAGAATGCGAGCTCAATATTTGGAGGCTACTTCTCACTCAAACAGCGGGGGGGGGGGGGAGGGCTTACCTGACCTTGCCATTATCTCCATCGATGCTGAAAAAGCCTTTGATTCAGTATATTATGAACATATTAAAACATCACTAAGGCAATTCGGTATTGGGGGTAACTTTCTTGAATTTGTCGGAAATCTCTATAATTAGCCATCTACAAAATTGATAGTAAATAATACCACCTCCTCTTCTATCTCTCTGGGTAGAGGGACAAGGCAGGGCTGTCCTCTCTCCCCACTTTTATTTAATATTTCTATTGAGCCTCTGGCAATTAAAATTCGCCATCTTCTAGAGGGTATAAAAATTTGTAGCACTGAAATAAAAATTGGTCTATATGCAGATGACCTGCTGCTTTACTTGGCAAACACTAAACTGAATTTAACAAAACTTTTTCAGATATTGGAACAATTTGGCTCATTCTCTGGTTATAAAGTAAACATGGCTAAATCAGAGATATTTTGGCTTAGGAAAAATAATACTTCCGTATTGAAAACTCCCTTTCATCAAGTAACAGATTCCTGTAAATATTTATGGATTCACATCCCGATAAGAACTTCGGACCTATTTGCTCTGAATATCCCCCCGGTAGTAAAAACAATTAAGGAAAAGCTTTTGACCTGGCAAAAACTCCCATTATCACTCTCTGGAAGGATAGCTCTCTTTAAGATGGCCCTCCTTCCAAAATTACTGTACATACTTCAAAATACACCAATAATTCTCCTAGGAAAGGATATTCGATCGATTAACACCTCTCTCACTCAGTTCCTATGGCAAAATAAAAGGTCAAAGATTTCTCTCATGAAACTTTCGATACCAAGAGAAAGTGGAGGTCTTGCCCTACCTGACATAAGGTTTTATAACCTTTCCTTTTTAGCACGAAATGTAGTAGACTGGATTTCGTCTAATAATTATGTACTGAACAATGATCTTGAGTCTAGTGTCTGTCATCCGTACTCTTTAGCTGCGTTAATACATTTAGAGCCTAAAGAAATCCCAGCAGAAATTAAAAAATTTAAAGTCATTCTCAATCCACTCAAAGCCTGGCATAAGATAGCGTCTTTCTTATCAATTAATAATAGAGCTTCTTATATCTTACCCATAATAGGCAACCCTACTTTTCAAGCAGGCTTAGACTCGGAAGTCTTTAGAAAATGGCATACGGCCGGACTAACAAAGGTATTTCAAATTATAGACAAAGAAGGGAAATGTATTAAAACATTTCAGAAATTAAAAATAGATTTTGATTTGTCTAATAAGGACTTTTTTGCATATCTGCAACTAAGACATTTTGTTCAAGATCTAGTTAAGAAAGTTGGTCGGGAATGGGGACTGGGTATATTGGAGAGCTGGCTAGCTCTAACAAGGAATGGTCATATGTCAATTGCACCGTGCTATCATCTTCTGAGTACAAATAAAGGAGTCTCGGTACGGGCAAATTTGGTCGCTTACTGGAATGAATTAATTCCACAGAGTAATATTGAAATAAATACTATTAAATTATCAATTAAGAAAATTTCGCAAGTAACATTATCTGCAACCTGGAGAGAGGCGCACGTTAAACTCCTACATGGGGCATATTTTACCCCTAAGAGAGGTTTCAAATGTGCAAACATGGGATTTTATAAATGTCCAAAATGTTCACTTCAGGCAGCTGATCTAATCCACATGTTCTGGCACTGTCCAAAGATCAAAAATCTTTGGGCTAGGGTGGAATATTGGCTCAAGAATGTGCTCAAAATAGCTAATCTTTCACTCACATTATATCAGATAATATTTTGTCTTAAAGAATCTGGCAGGCAAAATAATGAGAGAGTGGTAATCTCTGTCATTCTTGCTACTAGATATTTAATTTGCAAAAAGTGGAAAAGCTGTGTAATCCCAAGTATCTCTGAGATAAAAAAAACTGCATGAAAAAGCAATGCATTTTAGATCAAAGAAACGCAGATATAAATAATGATCAGGACATTAAAAGATTTTTTGATAAATGGGCGGTTTTTTTAAGAATTTTTCCCATACCTGAAATGAACCACATAATCTTTCCTATCAGGAATACAGAAATTGTTTTATTAGGGAATTGGTAAACACCAAAATAGAGCTAGCATCAAAGTTGATTTTCCCCCCCTCCCTTTTTTTTTTTTTTTTTCTTTCTTTTTTTTTTTTCTTTCCCCCTTTTTTTTTTCTTTTTCTTTTTTTTTTTCTTGATGAGCTGCTTCTCCGCACGGGAGGGGTATGGGTTTGGGGGAGGGTTCAGGGGGGGGGGGGGGTTGAAAATAAAAAAATTCCAAGTAATGTCAATAAGTAAGCTGAATGTGTTATATCAATATGTAGATTAGTTAAAATATATCTGTATGCATAGCTAAATACAGTACTATATGAATGAACTTATGTATAATTTATGGATTATGCTATGTGTTTAAAGCTGTTTATATTTGTTTTTGAACCTTTTCTTGGATTACAAATAAAAGTTTAAAAAAAATTAAAAAAAAAATTGCATGCCCTATCTAAATAATGAAAGTTTAATTTTGACTAAACTGTCCCTTTACTCAAAGTTTCTTGCTTCTGGCTCATTTCCTTTTAATCGGCTCTTTTCATGCAGTCTCCAGTCCACTTATAAAATGAAAAAGGGCACATTTTTACATCATAAATAAGTTGCAAATACTGATTAGATTTGAGGAATGCATCTTTGCTTCGCCTGAACTCGTCTGTGGAAAGGCGCAAAAAAAAAAGAGGCTTTTTTTTTATAAATTTGATCACACACATGTGCACTTCAACATATGTGATCTCATGCGAACATAGAGAAAAATGACAGGGCGCATTCCAGGGCTGCCTTTTGGGCAGGTCGAGAGGGGCACCCACGCAGGCCCCCACGCCTTGGGGCCCTGCACTTTGAGGGGTGAGGGTATGAGAAGGTTCACTGTATATCCTGTATTTAGTTGCTAAAGAAGTGTTTATGATATCAGGAGATGTAATATATTCTGTTATTAAAAATAAGTAGATTACAAATAAGTCAATAGACTCACCCAGCAGATTGCTTAAAAGCATAGGGGATACACCACAGATAATACAGATATAAACAGGCAGTATAGCAAGCAAGAATAACACGTCATATAATAGCATCTGTGCAGGGCGGGACATATGGCTTTCTCAGCGGGACAAACCTCAGAAATAGGGACTGTTGTGCACAAATGGGGACAATTGGGAGGTGTGATAGTCGTTCACGTTTGCTGTGCAAGATATTGTGTATCAGACACCTGACACAACAATAGATGTTAATGGTAGGAACACCCACTAACAAAATCATAGAAAATATTGGTGAAGCAACATTCAATGGATTTCAATGAAAGTTACGCTTTTACAAAATTCAGCCTAATCTTTAAAACTATAAAATATATTATTTAAAAATATAATTTAGGGTAATTATAAGAAGCAAACAGCTAATGTGTTTGTGTAATCAAAAGAACAAAAATAATTTAAAGGGACAGTTCACTGTAAAATTGTTTTTCCTTTAATGTATTTCCAATGACTTGTATACCAGCTTCAGAATATAAAATGTATGAGAAATTGCATTTTCAGATATATTTGTGTATATGAATTAGCTGGGTCTGTGCTTTTAAACCACAACCTAATAAAATAGGTTGAGCTTGCAGGTAAAATCAGATCTCTTTATTTTATCACTTTGTGTTCACACACAGTATAGAAACCTTCAGTATAGGTGGGGATACCACAGGCAAAATTAGCTATTTCAAATGCCAAAATAAGGGAAAGGAGCTACTTTAAAACATTTTAATATACTCCAGCAGGTAAAATGGATCATTGGGAACAAATTAATAGGGAGAACATTTTTGGGTAAACTGTCCCTTTAATCTTTTTCCTTATTTTGAACAGATGTTACAGATATTATTGACGCAATAATACTATGCAATGCATTTATATTTTACTAAATTAAATTATTGACTTTAAAATGGAACTGCGGCAGGATGAGTAATTCTCAGGACATCACTCATACATGAAAATGTATCCAGTGATTTATTCTGTGATGCATCAAGGTGAACAAGGAATATTAATGAGTTAAACCCCTAACCTTGCTAAAGGAGAGTTTACTTTTTTTTTTTATAGAAATGCAGTTCATTTTAGGTAGCTGACTGCCCTAGGATCTAATTAAGCCCAAATTACAATTTATAATGAATTAATTAATTATGAACTTGCATTACTATTTCGGATTAAAAATAAAACCAATGACTTCAGTGTATGCCCTAAATATAAAACTGTAATGAAGTGGGACAAAAACCCTCAGGCTTTTGGATACAGAAAGTCTTGAAATTAGAATAGAATGTTTCTTTAAAATTTAATTTTTTCTGTCATTTATTTTAGATTAATTATTCTATATACAATGCTAAATTTCTTCATACTGAGGGTTACCTATATACCAACTAAGTTTACAAAAATAAAGGAATATTATTGCACAGCATTTCAGTTACCTTTTTTTCAGTGCTATTTAGTATGTTTGATGCTCTCATTGGCACAAGCACCTATTAATTAGACTACATACACAGTGTTGGTTTACTAAGGGTTAAAGGGCCAGATTACAAGTGGAGCGCAATATTTGCAATCTTCTCAGTAATACCGTCACACGTAAATGTGTGCTGTATTACAAGTACAGCGCAATGTGAACGGGACCTTGGGTTCGCATTGCATCAAGCCAAGCACTCATGAGAGCACACTTCAGTAGGCTCCAATGGGAGCCTCGCTTTCATGCCAGCAGCCACGGCATACAATCTAGCGCAGCGAAGGGGGCAATTTGTGCAGCATTGGCCAGCAATAAATAAATATATATGTATATGCTTATATCAAAATTCATTAAAATTATGGTGGAGATAAAAAAATTGAGATTAAAATCCTCCATGCCTCAAAATTAAATCAATACAAATATTTGCATAGGAAATTAGCACATCTAGGCAAGATTCCCCGCCTACTTTTCCCCATAAATACTCCCTATACAATGTTACCAATGCACAAGAGAATTCTGGGCATGATATGCAAATTAGATATGCAAATTGCATATTTTATTTGTATTGATTTAATTTATATGCTTATATACACATATAAATCTGTTTATATGTGTATATACATATATTAACACATACATTTAATATATAAAAATATTGAAATGGGAAGCTACTTATCAAATCCTGCACCCTAGCAGTAAGTCAAACACGCTTCAGTAAACGATGCAACCCACTAGTAATTTAAGTTCTTATTCATGTAATTGAATACATTACGTTCTGTGTTATTCAGTTTTTAAGGGATTTTGGACTTTATTAACTAGGTAACTTGATTTAATGACATGTAGTAGCTATAGTTATATTTGCATAGTTATGTGTTGCAGCCAAGTGGTAAAGTCCATTATTATTAATTGTGTATGTATTTAAAAACTATGGAAAAACAGGAAATGCATTATTTAATCTCCATTTAAAATCTAAAACCCTATCCTCCACTGAGGATCTATTGGGTAAAATGTCAGGGTACCAGGAACCAAACAGAGATGTAAAATGCTAAATTAAATCACACCTTTATTGAAAAAATAACAAAATATTATAACAAGTCCAAAAGCCAAATGACAAGCCATGAGTCAAGGCCAGAGCATATAGTCAGATGAGCCGTGTCAGGAATCAAAGCGAGTAGTCAGACGAGCCGGGTCAGAAATACAAAAATCAACAAAGTCAGGAACTAGCCAGGGATCAGGAACCAGAAGGGACGTCAAACAAGCCAGGTTATACACAGAGACAGGAACTCACAGAGAGAACAGAGACAACACAAGGGAAATGGCAAACAGGACTGAGGCAGATTGTAAGTTCCCACGGGAACAGGGCTCCCAATTCCCCCTGTATTTGTTTGTTAAATTTTGTCTGGTGTCTCATATTGTACTGTCCTTTTATCTTTGTTATCTATGGACAGCGCTGCGGAATCTGTTGGCGCTTCATAAAGAATTATAATAATAATAATAATAGGGAGTGATGACATCATCATTTTGGGACTGCAACCTGTCTCTCTCTGATGATGTTCTCCAGTTTGGCCATAAGAGGGAGCCTGGGAGTTGTGAACAGCGTTACACATGCAAGGAGAAAAGACAGGTGAGTCAAAATGGCAGCCAAGATAAAAAGCAGCAAATAACTATGGAAATCAGGGTAAAACCCTGACTTAAAGCGGTGCAATAATTTCCTATTTGCACTTGCACACAGCTGTTTGAGGGCTCAAAACCAGGAATTTTCCGGTTTGACCAAGAACAAAATCTCTGGCATTAATGTGAGGTTTTACCATTACATTATATATAGTAAAACAAAAGGGAAGCGGATTCCTGAGTCACAATGTAATGACCTCTTTATTCATATAGGAAAGTCCAGCAACACAAACCCTTACGTGTTTCTGAGTGAGCAACATAACTCTTACGGGTGTTCTGGCACCTGTTAGACTTTTTCACAGCCATTGCCAGTCTTTTTTTTAGCAATAAAGCATTTTTTAATTAAAGTATATGCATTGTTTTTTTAAGACATAATGCTAGTGTACATTTAATAGCCTACATTATAGTGTAAATATCATTTTTATATGCACTGGGAAACAAAGAAATGAGTGTGACTCACTTTATTGCTATATTTGCTTTATTGCAGTGGTCCAGGACCAAACCCGCAATATCTCCAAGGTACGCTTGCATGTTGCAAAGTTGTTTAACTACACATATTTTTACTTTTCAATCTCACACTGTTAAATATGCCTTTAAATCCTCAGTAAGACATAAAAAAGCAGGGAATTACTTGTTTCAATACATAATGGAAGTGGAGGGCCCTCTAGTGGGCCTGTAGCAAAATTAAGAGGCAAGGGACTTGAAGTCTGGATGGTTCTAGGTAAAACAATGTTGCAATTGAAGGGGCGGGAGTTTCTACTCACCTTTAAAGGTTCTTGTTGCAGTAGATCCGGCCTCTTTGTTCCAGTGCACAGACTTCAAGAAGAACTTTTGTTGCTGTAGCAAGATGAGGCGAGCAAAGAGAAGATATGTTCCTCCAAGGAGATATGCTGAAGTGGTGAAGGAGGTTCCAGGGATGAGAGGCCCTGCAAGGGAAAGAGAAGAATCAGGCTCTGAGGGAGTTATACCTCCCACCCCCAGGGCTCTACCAGCTAATGGGAAAGTGACTGGACCCAGGCCAGGGGCTAGGAGAGGCCTTGGTTTGCAGGGAAGGGTTGCGAGGCAGGGGGCTCAGCAGGGGGTGGGGGCGCAGGAACCTAATACCCCAGGCTCTCTAGGGGTCCCCCTTAGCTTAACAGATGCGGAGGGGCCGTCGGGTAGTGGGGCAGTAGCAAGGGCCCCAGGTATTGGCGACCAGCGCGCGCAGCGGCCTGCAGTGGATGCTGCGGCCGCTTCTGTGACACAGGCATTAGTTCAGGATGGAGCAGCGGTTCCCCACGTGGCAACGCCGGACGCAGCGGTGACTGAGTGGCTGGCCACATGCCAGCAGCTTAGGGGCTTACATCCGGCGGCCTTGGCATCCGTTGCCTCCTTGGCCCAGTCCCTGGCGGCATTCATGTCCCCTGGTGTGGCTGGGGCGGGCGGCGACGGCGAGGCAGTTCTGGGAGGCAGTGGTGCGGCCTGCAGGCCTCAGACGGCTACTAGGCCGCGTTGTGCGTCCCCTGCTGGCTCCGCCTCCTTGTTTACGTCACACGCGTCCTCCCCATGTGACTCATCGAGTGGGGAGGACCGCGGGCGTCCAAGGAGGAGACGCAGAGAGCGCAGCAGGAGCGGATCTTCTTCCGGAGAGGCCCCCAGTAAGTTGGGGAGGCTCTGGGTGGAGGATGCGGCTCCCGATGGGAGGGGGGTCAGGCGGGCTGGCGGCAAATCGATACATAAGACCCCGGAAGGGGGTAGAGGCAGAAAGTCCGGTACTGAGACACATGCAAGGGGTGTGAGTGCTTCAAGGGCTGGGTCTGCAGAGGGGGCAAACGCAGCGGAAATGTCGGGCACAAGGATGTTTAATGAACAAGACAGGCAGGGTGCAATGGGAGACAGGCAGTCTGCAGCTGGTTTGCATGAGGCAGGAAGTTTTAGTGAGCATGGCAGTCAGGGTGCATTTGGTGATAGGCTGCATGCAGTGGTTAGGCAGGAGGCAGGAAACATGAATGAACAAAGTGGTCAGGGTGCATTTGGTGACAGACCTAGGACAGAAAGAGGGGTGACCGTGCACTGTCAGGAGACTTTGGGGGCAGCTATTGCGCAAACAGGGTGTGTGAATGAGGAGTTGATAAGGAAGGCTGTGACTTCTGCGCTAGGGATGTCTGTGGGTGATGGCAGTAGGGGACAGAGGTGTGTAGGGGAGGTGGTTGGGGCCCCCTCGGGGGTTTCATCCTGCACACAGAGTACTCCCCATGTTCCTTTATTTCCCCAGGTTGGCAGTGAGACGACAGCAGCGCAGATGGATTCCCCGGCTGGGCAAGCCCCATCTGGATCTCAGACTGTTGCCCCATTGGCTGCTGCGGCGGCAGCACAAAGCGGAGCAGGAGCTGCACCTCCTTTGGCCCCGAGCGGTGAGTACCTACTTGGCACTTCCACACACACTGAACACATGGTACCCTCTAGTGAGTCAGGTTCAGATAGCGATGGGGACCTAGGGCTAGTGGGTAAGGGCCAGAAGGAGATGTTTAAAATGATTAAGAAGCTAGTGGCAGTGCAGGTGAAGAACCAGGCAGCGCAAGCGGCGGGTTCGGCGCTGGTTCCGTTTGTCCCTGGGGTGGGTGCGGTTGTGCAGCCCCCTTTGGGGGTGCCAGTGACAAGGAGAGTGGCCTCACAGGGTGATACTTACCCGTGCTTAGTCCACTCCCTTTATGGGCACCTCAAGGCTAAGGTGGTGAAAAGGATTCAAGATGGTCGCTACGTGAACATCTTTGAACTTTCACCCGAGGCATGTCACGCTAAAGAGCGGGCAGCGGATGGCACGGGCCCTAAGAAGGTCCAAAGGCCAGAAACATATGAGGAATGGCAGAGGTGCTTCAGAGTCCTTGCAACCTGCTATTTGGATAAGTGGCAGACGCAAGGGCATAACCTGTTTAAATATGAAGACACTATCGATGATGTCCATGCCAGATTCAGGGAAGGGGCATGGCGCGAATATGACATGGCCTTCCGTAGGAAGATGGTAGGGAACCCTATGCTCCACTTTGGGATGCAGGATTTATACCTGTGGTCCAAATTGGGGTTGGAAGGGCAAGCGGGCCAGAAAACAGGCCTGCGGATGGGTCCTGGGCGGCCCGGCACCCCGCGTCCGAAGAGATGCGGACGGGAATGCTGGAAGTTTCAGGACAAGCAGTGTGACAGGGGGGAAAGTTGCTCCTTTCGTCACATCTGCAAGTTCTGCAGCGGCCCACACCCAGGAGTTGATTGCAACAAGAAGAGAGAGGCTGGCGGAGACAAACAGTTCCAAAAAGGGGCCCCTGGAAACAAGGGGCCCAACGCCACTTAGGCTTGAGGCCATGGCCATGTGGCTGGCACAGTACCCGGACAGGGGAGTAGCCGAACTCCTCCGTCGGGGTCTGGCAGAGGGGTTTAGGATACCTGTGTCAGGCCAGGTGGTGGGTTCCTTGTTGCATAGGAATCTGAAATCAGCCTATGAGTTTCCGGGGGTGGTTAGGGAGAAGTTAGCTAAAGAATTGTCCTTGGGGAGAGTTGCGGGCCCGTTCGGGGCTAAACCTCTTCCGGACCTGGTGGTGTCTCCATTGGGGGTGGTCCCAAAGAAGGATTCAGGCAAGTTTCGGCTGATACACCACTTGTCTTACCCCAAAGGGGCATCTGTGAATGATGCCATTGACACCGAGCTTAGTTCGGTGCACTACCAGTCCTTTGACGAGGCTTTGGCACTGGTCAGAGACAAGGGACATGCGGCTTTGATGTCCAAGCTGGACATAGAATCAGCGTTTCGGCTTCTCCCTTTGCACCCGTCGGCCTTTAGGCTGATGGGCATGAAATTCGAAGGGGATTTTTATGTTGATCGTTGCTTGCCCATGGGTTGCTCGTTGTCATGTGCCCTATTTGAGAGTTTCAGTACGTTTCTTCACTGGGTTATCCGGAAGGCGTCGGGTGGTGGGGCCGTGGCCCACTACTTGGATGACTTCCTTCTGGTGGGGCGTGCGGACACATCGGAATGTTGGGTCCTAATGGACGTTATGCAAGACATGATGGGCAGGTTTGGTGTCCCATTGGCATCAGATAAGATGCAGGGGCCGTGCACTTGTCTCACATTTCTAGGTATAGAAATTGATACAGTGGCAGAGGTCTGTCGGCTCCCAGGTGACAAAGTGGTTCGCCTGTTGGGGGCTGTGTTGGCTGTAAAAAGGGCAGCTTGGGTGTCCAAAAAAGATCTGCAATCCTTACTTGGAATGCTGAATTTTGCCGGTAGGGCTATTCCCATGGGTAGGGTTTTTAACAGACGGTTGGAAGAGCAACTACGGGGACCACACGACGGGGCGCGTCGTTTTAAAGTGTCGCAAGGCATGAGGGATGACTTAGAAGTTTGGGAAGAATTTCTGAGTCAGTTTAATGGCGTCTGTATTTGGCAGGATAAACCCAAGTCAAATCAGGCGTTGCATCTGTTTACAGACGCAGCAAGCGGCCACGGCTACGGGGCTTACCTGAATGGGTCGTGGAGCGCTGCTCCATGGCCTAGGGAATGGGTAGCGGCTGGCCTTAACAGGAATCTGACGCTGTTGGAGTTGTTTCCTATTGTGGTAGCAGTTGAGCTGTGGGGACCGGCGCTGGCCAACAAATCGGTAGTGTTTTGGTCAGATAATATGAGCGTTGTCTACGCCATCAACAGGCTATCGGCGTCTTCCCTGAGGGTAGTCACTTACCTTCGGCACTTGGTGTTGCGCTGCTTGCAGCTTAACATCTGCTTCGTGGCTTGTCATGTCCCAGGCGTCCATAATGTGATTGCGGACGCATTGTCTAGGTTTAATTGGGAATTATTTAGGCAGGCCGCCCCTCGGGCAGAGCAGACTGGCTTGACATGCCCTCCTTTTCTTTGGCAGATGGCAGAGGCTGGGAAACTATTATCCCTTTGATTCGGGCTTCAGTGGCGCCAAAGACATGGACAACCTATGTGAGTCACTGGAAGGTGTGGGAACGTTTTGCTGGTAATCAAGGGTTTGAGGTGCACAAGGCATCGCAGGTACAGGTCTTGGAGTGGCTGGCGAGTTTGCGGAAAGAGGGGATCTCTAGATTGGCTGCTCAAAGTAGGTTGGCTGCAATGGCGTTCTTTAATAGAACTTTTGGTATTCCAGATTTTTCGGGGTCATTCCTGGTTAGGCAAGTACTGAAGGGATGGGGTCACGTGGACCCTCGCCCTCCTGACCACAGGGAGCCCATCACGCCTTCTCATCTGCAGGCATTGATGGGATGCTTGGGGGAGGTATGCTCCTCTGAGTTCAAAGGTTTTGCTGTTTCGCGCGGCATTTGCGTTGGCGTTCGCAGGGGCCCTTAGGATTGGGGAGTTAGTGGCGTTGTCGTGTTCTGGGGGCGCTGGCGGTATTCTGTGGGAAAATGTACGACCGGCAGAGAATGGCCTTATGTTGCTCATTCCTAGGTCTAAAACGGACCAAGCAGGAAAGGGAGCATGGTTATGTTTGGGCAGGTCAGCGGTGGAGGAGTGTTGCCCAGTGTGGAATTTCGAAAAGTTTTGTGCAGTGCGCCCGGTGGGCCCCCTGCAGCTACTCGTGCATGAGGATGGGTCATCCTTATCTGCCTTCCAGTTCCGCAGGGTTCTGGCGAGAGCAGCGAGGGCGGCGGGGTTGGATCCTGCTAATATAGTGTCCCATTCGTTTAGAATTGGGGCTGCGACGTCGGGTGCCGCGTGCGGGTCTTCAGGCACGGATATTCAGCGGCTGGGGCGCTGGAAGTCGGGCAGGTATAAGTTGTATATTCGGCCGGTGAAGGGTTCACGGGGGTCGGACCGACAAACAAGAGGACGGGTCACTCACCGCTAGTCAGAAGGGCTTCCGGGGTGTGGGGGGGGTGAGAAGGGAGCTCTCTCGGGATCCTTATGTCTGAAGGGGTGGGCGATCTGTATTAGTGTTTGCTCAGCATTTATGTCATGTCCTTTCAGGCAGGAATACCCCTCCATCACGCGTTTGGATAGTGGGCCACTCATTTATTCATTGGGCGGCCATCAGGGCGTTGAGGTTACCAGAAGGGCAGCAGCTGGGAATTCCGTGGTCAACGGCCAATGTGCGTTGGTTGGGTCGCAGGGGATTGGCTTGGGATGAGTTGCCAGCCCTCCTCCAGGATGCTCACAGGAGGTGGGGGAAGCCTCATATTGTAATTTTGCATGTGGGAGGCAATGACTTGGGTGCTGTCCCAGTGTTGGATTTGATCAGAAAGATGGTGTCTGATTTACGGTGGGTGTATGCTTGGCTCCAAGGTGTGCAAGTAGGGTGGTCCAACGTGGTTGCACGGCTGCGCTGGAGACATATTGTGACACAAAGGGCGGCATATAACGTTAAGAAAAAAGTCAACCGGGAAGTGGGGAGAGCGGTCACGGCATTGGGCGGCTTTGTAGTCAGGCATGACTCAATTACGGCCGACAAGAAGGCTTTATACCGTCCAGACGGAGTTCACCTGGCGGATGCCGGGATTGACATTTTTCTGGCAGACATTAGAAGGAGTTTGCTTTCGGTTTTATAAAAGTTTTAAAGAAAAAGTTTTTGTTCTATGGACAGTGTTACATGGTTAATTTAAGTTATTGAGTTAATGCTGGTTGTGTTTTTGTGTGGTGGCGGCAAGAGGGCAGGGAGCTGTTCTCTTGTGGCGGTCGGCTCGGTCCCCCGAAGCGGGTAGAGAGAGATTTGAGTGACACCCTTGGATGGGAGAGGGACGCCTGCCGGGTGCCGGCCTGGGGGGTCCTCCCCCTTACTAATCTTTGGTTGAAGATCTCTACAGTTCTGCAACTATCTCTCTCTGCCATTTTGGGCGCAAGCAACCCGTGCTGCGCTGCAGTCCCCCGATTGGGGGGTCCGGGCCGGCTGTCAGTAGGGGTTAGGATAGGAGTAGATGCCGCCACCAATTTTTTGCTGAACTTGTTACAAGTTAGAAAAATTGAAAGTTGCCTGATGCGGCATTTAGCCGTGATAAAGGTTAGGTTAATAAATGCGACCGTGACCGGTCTTTTCCCACATACATATGTGTTGTGTATTTATTTGAGTAAGTCTAGAATAATTTAAGACGGAATAGGAGGTTTGCCCCTTAAGTACATAATGAAAATTCATATCTTAAAGGGACACTGAACCCAATTTTTTTCTTTCATGATTCAGATAGAGCATGCAATTTTAAGCAACTTTCTAATTTACTCCTAATATCAATTTTTCTTCATTCTCTTGCTATCTTTATTTAAAAAAAAGAAGGCATCTAAGCTTTTTTTCTTGGTTCAGAACTCTGGACAGCACTTTTTTATTGGTGGATGAATTTATCCACCAATCAGCAATGACAACCCAGGTTGTTCACAAAAAAATGGGCCGGCAGCTAAACTTACATTCTTGCATTTCAAATAAGAGTATAAAGAAAATTTGATAATAGGAGTAAATTCGAAAGTTGCTTAAAATGTCATGCTCTATTTGAATTGGGAAAGAAAAAAATTTGGGTTCAGTGTTCCTTTAAACTCTACAGCCTCCATAAAGATACAGGCGTCTACTTATCAAGCCATCAACTTACTTGCATTCGACGGCACCAATACGCTCGCCTAAGATCGCCAAACATCGCTGCCGCGGACCTGAATACGTTCTCCAGAATTACCAAAAAAGCTGTCAAAAAGCCGCGCACCAAGTACGGTGCGATGAGCAGCGGACTGTTGTTAACTAACAGTCATCGATCTCGCTGCTCTTCAGCTTTTTCCCAGCTTTATTGGTACCCTGTCACTAAACACCCACACTATACTATACTGTTTTACCCCCTATACCGCCGCTCCCGGAGCCCACCACAACTCTAATAAATGTATTAACCCCTAAACTGCTGCTCACAGACCCCGCCGAAACTAAATAAAGTGTTTAACCCCTAAACCGCCGCTCACGGACCCCGCCACAACAAAATAAAGTGTTTAACCCCTAAACCGCCGCTCCCGGAGCCCACCGCCACCTACATTATAGTTATTAACCCCTAATCTTCCGCCCCTACACCGCCTCCACCTAAATTATACTTATTGCCCCTAATCTGCCGCCCCCTACACCGCCGCCACCTACATTATATTTATTAACACCTAATCTGCCCCCCTTCACCGCCGCCACCTACATTATATTTATTAACCCCTAATCTGCCCCACCTACACCGCCGCCACTATATTACATTTATTAACCCCTAAACCTAAACCTAAGTCTAACCCTAACCCTACACCCCCTAACTTAAATATAATTTAAATAAATCTAAATAAATATTCCTATCATTAAATAAATTATTCCTAAAAACTAAAACTAAATATTTAAAACTAAATAGTTACCTATAAAATAAACCCTAAGCTAGCTAAAATATAACTAATAGTTACATTGTAGCTATCTTAGGGTTTTTTTTTTTGGTTTTTTTCAATTTTAATTATTTTATTGAGGATTAAGCAATACAGCAGGTGTCACAACGCAGGTGACTAAAAAAAATAAATGCACATATATGTATACATTATATTTTTGTAATGACATAGTAAATATAGCTGCTGATGGGAATGCAGATCATATAAATCAGGCGTATCAAGCATGAACTAAAATATCTACCGCATAAGCCTCATTTTTAATTATTTTGAATAAAAATATAAACCTCATTTTCAAATAATATGAACAGACTGTAAACACTGGGGCAAACTAGTACGTCAGTACTATCAATTAGCTCAACTTTCTAAGGACTTCGTAAAGTCAGTTTAGAAATCATCTCCTATAAGGATTTCAATTTTCACCTAGAGGAGGATGATGAGAAGAGCAGATATTGGACAGATGAACAGAGAAAGATCAGAATAAAACACTAAAGACCAACTATTCAGTTCAGACAATATAATGGGTGTCTTATAGGTTTGAACCGAGTGTATCAGTATTAATCAGGTGAGGTTTCAAATACTTTATCAGGTATGGTGAACCGCAGGATCACCAAGAGGAGAAGTGTATCCAGACACGAAACTGACTTCTCCAGTCCCCGTAGAAGGGGATAACGCAAACAGAATTTTGCGTCTAAAAGGGGGGGGCGGAGCCTAGTAGTATAGAAACATACTAGAAGAGAGAAAATTAACAACTAAGCTAATTAAGTAAGCTGATGGGAGCTCAGGCATAAGCAATTAAGGGCTATCAGTTTAGCTATTGGGAAAATATATACATACATGGTAGGCTTAATTTATAAAAGTGAAGATAAATTTGCAAATATATCCTGGGCAAGAAACACTGGTTCACTGATGCTATTGAAACTATGATATGTGGTAATATACATACATACGGCTATAACATATGACTTAGCAAGTGGTGAAATACCTATCAGGGCAGGTAGAGGCATTACATCAAAATAATACAGACAATAACTAAAGCCTGTGTAATTTAGATCCATCATCATAGAAAAGGGGACCCATGCAGGCACCTATGCTATATCAGACCCCCCTATCGTGTGAACATGGGCCCTATGTCACACAACAGGGTGAATCACGTGTCTAGACCTAGGCAGTATTAACTTTAGGTTAAAATATGTCCCTGGGGTAAAGTAAAACATATCTTGGTACTGCTAAATAGTGAATAAACCTATTATGATAATGACTGACGTTTTTTCAGTGCACTTTTACTAACCTTATAGCATAACTTCATAGCAAAAGGCATGACTCCCTGTTTGAAAGAGAGTAACATAACAGTGAGCATATCTAACATATAGAGCACATCTAAAATATACATTAAAAAAAATGGAAAATTAACATTCACTTGAGAATAAGCATTGAACTGCAATAAAGAATAAAATATTAGGTAGGCAACGGGCCAAGTGTCTATATCATTCAGTCTGGGCCACCGAGTAACACACAGTCGATAATTAGCCCACTCCAGCTCGCCTTGCCCAAAAGTCTGAAAAAAACTTGCCTTCCGAAGTAGCATCCCCATATGAGGTCTTCTTTACCAAAAGCTGAATTGGCTGCGCCACACCAGCGATCACTACAGTTATATATGTCGGACGCTCCACTTCCGACTTTGACTGTGCAGTCATGGTAGCGATAGTGTTCGCAGGTATGGGAGATACACTATTATTGAGGCGACCTGCGGAATGGCTGTGGGTGGCTGACTTAGATGATGCCTGCTCTGTAGCCTGCATAGTGTGTACGGGTTGTGCCCAGACCTCAGTCACCTCAATCCCGGCAATGTGTAGTGAAAGCAGAGCTGATTCACACTTACGGTTCACGGTTGCCTCCGTTATTCCCAATTTGTAGCCTAGTAACGCTCTACAGGGAGTGCAGAATTATTAGGCAAATGAGTATTTTGACCACATCATCCTCTTTATGCATGTTGTCTTACTCCAAGCTGTATAGGCTCGAAAGCCTACTACCAATTAAGCATATTAGGTGATGTGCATCTCTGTAATGAGAAGGGGTGTGGTCTAATGACATCAACACCCTATATCAGGTGTGCATAATTATTAGGCAACTTCCTTTCCTTTGGCAAAATGGGTCAAAAGAAGGACTTGACAGGCTCAGAAAAGTTAAAAATAGTGAGATATCTTGCAGAGGGATGCAGCACTCTTAAAATTGCAAAGCTTCTGAAGCGTGATCATCGAACAATCAAGCGTTTCATTCAACATAGTCAACAGGGTCGCAAGAAGCGTGTGGAAAACCCAAGGCGCAAAATAACTGCCCATGAACTGAGAAAAGTCAAGCGTGCAGCTGCCAAGATGCCACTTGCCACCAGTTTGGCCATATTTCAGAGCTGCAACATCACTGGAGTGCCCAAAAGCACAAGGTGTGCAATACTCAGAGACATGGCCAAGGTAAGAAAGGCTGAAAGACGACCACCACTGAACAAGACACACAAGCTGAAACGTCAAGACTGGGCCAAGAAATATCTCAAGACTGATTTTTCTAAGGTTTTATGGACTGATGAAATGAGAGTGAGTCTTGATGGGCCAGATGGATGGGCCCGTGGCTGGATTGGTAAAGGGCAGAGAGCTCCAGTCCGACTCAGACGCCAGCAAGGTGGAGGTGGAGTACTGGTTTGGGCTGGTATCATCAAAGATGAGCTTGTGGGGCCTTTTCGGGTTGAGGATGGAGTCAAGCTCAACTCCCAGTCCTACTGCCAGTTTCTGGAAGACACCTTCTTCAAGCAGTGGTACAGGAAGAAGTCTGCATCCTTCAAGAAAAACATGATTTTCATGCAGGACAATGCTCCATCACACGCGTCCAAGTACTCCACAGCGTGGCTGGCAAGAAAGGGTATAAAAGAAGAAAATCTAATGACATGGCCTCTTTGTTCACCTGATCTGAACCCCATTGAGAACCTGTGGTCCATCATCAAATGTGAGATTTACAAGGAGGGAAAACAGTACACCTCTCTGAACAGTGTCTGGGAGGCTGTGGTTGCTGCTGCACGCAATGTTGATGGTGAACAGATCAAAACACTGACAGAATCCATGGATGGCAGGCTTTTGAGTGTCCTTACAAAGAAAGGTGGCTATATTGGTCACTGATTTGTTTTTGTTTTGTTTTTGAATGTCAGAAATGTATATTTGTGAATGTTGAGATGTTATATTGGTTTCACTGGTAAAAATAAATAATTGAAATGGGTATATATTTGTTTTTTGTTAAGTTGCCTAATAATTATGCACAGTAATAGTCACCTGCACATAAAGATATCCCCCTAAAATAGCTATAACTAAAAACAAACTAAAAACTACTTCCAAAACTATTCAGCTTTGATATTAATGAGTTTTTTGGGTTCATTGAGAACATGGTTGTTGTTCAATAATAAAATTAATCCTCAAAAATACAACTTGCCTAATAATTCTGCACTCCCTGTATGTTGCCGCTGTGCAGAGCCCTCTTCGAAGCTATATTGCCTCTCTTTGGGTATACGGCCGCCATCTGCATGGTGCAGCTGCACCGCAGCTCGGTGCTCTGAGATATCCGTCTCCTCACAGTAACCAATATGGCCGCTGACAGGCCCACAAGTTGAAGTGGCCGTGAAGCTGTTATGACATATGGGGTAGTTCACCCTCTTAGGATAGGAATCAGGAAGCCGGTCATCTACACATGTGTGGATTCTGCTGCTAGCTGTCCCCTCTGCACACAGCTTTTGCAATCCCTGCGTGAAGTTGAAAATATTCTCCCGGAGGAGCTGTGTCATAGCCGATTCCCAAGCTGCCAGGGCATCCAACATGATCGCAGTTTTGGCGAAGTCCCAGGGTCAAAAATAGCTAGTCGGTCTTTCAAAGTCCTATTTATCTTTCTTTTTAGTATAATTGAGGTTATAACAAATACATTAGTTCACTATTTATCAAATTGATGTTAGGAGCTCTGTACATGTACGTCTGCTCTCCATAGAAGCTTGCTCCGCCCCCCTTAGGGTTTATTTTTATTTTACAGGCAAGTTTGTACAGGTGGCCCTCGTTTTACAATGGTTCAATTTACACCGTTTCAGAATAACAACCTTTTTTCCCAGTCATGTGACTGCTATTGAAAAGCATTGAGAAGCAGTGCATTTATTAAAATAGCCAGTAGGTGGAGCTGTCCGCTTGTGTTGCAGCAAAGCCAAGCAAGCTGAAATTAATCAATTTAACCAGACCTGAGCTATCGAGCAGATTTCAACGGAACAATATCTTCCTGTCTATAAATCAGTCCATATTGGAGTGCATAGAAAGAACTGTTTGCAGAAAAATGCAAGTGAAGTCTGTATTGTGTGATTATTTTATTAGGTTTATAATGTTGTTTAGCATTTAAAGTCTTCATTTCAAAGCTTTAAAAATAATGTATTAGGTGTTACTTATGACAATTTTGAGAGGGGCCTGGAACCTATCTCCCTCACTTCCTATTGACTTACATTATAAACTGGGTTTCAATTTACAACGGTTTCGATTTACAACCATTCCTTCTGGAACCTAACCCGGCATAAACTGAGGGCTACCTGTATTTATTTTAACTAGGTACATTAGTTATTAAATAGTTATTAACTATTTAATAACTTCCTAGTTAAAATAAATACAAATATACCTGTAAAATAAAACCTAACCTAAGTTACAATTACACCTAACACTACACTATAATTAAATTAATTCCCTAAACTAAATACAATTAAATAAAATTATCTAAGTACAAAAAAACAAAACACTAAATTACAGAAAATAATAAACAAATTACAAGATTTTTAAACTAATTACACCTAATCTAATCCCCCTAACAAAATTAAAAAAAAGCCCTACCCTACACTAAATTACAAATAGCCCTTAAAAGGGCCTTTTGCGGAGCATTGCCCCAAAGTAATCAGCTCTTTTACCTGTAAAATTTTTTTACAAACCCCCCCAACATTAAAACCCACCACCCACACAACCAACCCTACTCTAAAACCCACCCAATCCCCCCTTAAAAAAAATTAACACTAACCCCTTGAAGATCACCCTACCATGAGAAGTCTTCACCCAACCGGGCCGAAGTCCTCAACGAAGCCGGCAGAAGTGGTCCTCCAGACGGGCAGAAGTGGTCCTCCAGACGGGCAGGAGTGGTCCTCCAGATGGGCAGAAGTCTTCATCCAGACAGCATCTTCTATCTTCATCCATCCGGCGCGGAGCGGCTCCATCTTCTAGACATCCGACGCGGAGCATCCTCTTCATCCGACGTCATCTTGAACAATGACGGTTCCTTTAAGTGACGTGACGTCATCCAAGATGGCGTCCCTTCAATTCCGATTGGCTGATAGAATTCTATCAGCCAATCAGAATTAAGGTAGGAAAAATCCTATTGGCTGATGCAATCAGCCAATAGGATTGAAGTTTAATCCTATTGGCTGATCCAAACAGCCAATAGGATTGAGCTTGCATTCTATTGGCTGATTCTTACCTTAATTCAGATTGGCTGATAGAATTCTATCAGCCAATCAGAACTGAAGCGACGCCATCTTGGATGACGTCACTTAAAGGAACCGTCATTGTTCAAGAAGATGTCGGATGAAGAGGATGCTCCATGTCGGATGTCTAGAAGATGGAGGACCACTTCTGCCTGCTTCGTTGAGGACTTCGGCCCGGTTGGGTGAAGACTTCTCACGGTAGGGTGATCTTCAAGGGGTTAGTGTTAGGTTTTTTTAAGGGGGGATTGGGTGGGTTTTAGAGTAGAGTTGGTTGTGTGGGTGTTGAGTTTTAATGTTGGGGGGGATTTCTAATTTTTTTTTACAGGTAAAAGAGCTAATTACTTTGGGGCAATGCCATGCAAAAGGCCCTTTTAAGGGCTATTTGTAATTTAGTGTAGGGTAGGGCTTTTTTATTTTGGGGGGGCTTTTTTATTTTGTTAAGGGATTAGATTAGGTGTAATTAGTTTAAAATTTTTGTAATTTGTTTATTATTTTCTGTAATTTAGTGGGGGGTTTTTGTACTTTAGATAATTTTATTTAATTGTATTTAATTGTATTTAGTTTAGGGAATTAATTTAATTATAGTGTAGTGTTAGGTGTAATTGTAACTTAGGTTAGGTTTTATTTTACAGGTATATTTGTATTTATTTTAACTAGGAAGTTATTAAATAGTTAATAACTATTTAATAACTATTGTACCTAGTTAAAATAAATACAAACTTGCCTGTAAAATAAAAATAAACCCTAAGATAGCTACAATGTAACTATTAGTTATATTGTAGCTAGCTTAGGGCTTATTTTACAGGTAAGTATTTAGGTGCATATGTATCAAGCTCCATAACCTGTCCGCCTGCTCTGAGCAGGCGGACACACATCGTCACAATACAACCCGATCGAGTATGATCGGGTTGATTAACACCCCCCTGCTGGTGGCCCATTGGCCGCGAGTCTGCAGGGGGCGGCGTTGCACCAGCAGCTCTTGTGAGCTGCTGGTGCAATGCTGAATACGGCGAGCGTATTGCTCGCCGTATTCAGCGAGGTCTGGCGGACCTGATCCGCAGTGTCGGATCAGGTCCGCCAGAACTTGATAAATATGCCCCTTAGTTTTAAATAGGAATAATTTATTTAATGATAGGAATATTTATTTAGATTTATTTAAATTATATTTAAGTTAGGGGGTGTTAGGGTTAGAATTAGGTTTAGGGGTTAATAAATTTAATATAGTGGCGGCGACGTTGGGGCGGAAGATTTGGGGTTAATAAATGTAGGTAGGTGGCGGCGGTGTAGGGGGGGCAGATTAGGGGTTAATAAGTATAATGTAGGTGGCGGCGGTGTAGGGGGGGCAGATTAGGGGTAAATAAGTATAATTTAGGTGGCGGTGGTGTAGGGGGGGCAGATTAGGGGTAAATAAGTATAATTTAGGTGGCGGCGGTGTAGGGGGGACAGATTAGGGGTTAATAAGTATAATGTAGGTGGTGACGGTGTAGGGGGGCAGATTGGGGTTAATAAGTATAATGTAGGTGGGGGTGGTGTAGGGGGGGCAGATTAGGGGTTAATAAGTATAATGTAGGTGGCGGCGGTATAGGGGGGGCAGATTAGGGGTTAATAAGTATAATGTAGGTGGCGGCGGTGTAGGGGGGGCAGATTGGGGGTTAATAAGTATAATGTAGGTGGCGGTGGTGTAGAGGGGCAGATTAGGGGTTAATAAGTATAATGTAGGTGGTGGCGGTGTAGGGGGGGCAGATTAGGGGTTAATAAATATAATGTAGGTGGCGGCGGTGTAGGGGGGCAGATTGGGGGTTAATAAGAATAATGTAGGTGGCGGTGGTGTAGAGGGGCAGATTAGGGGTTAATAAGTATAATGTAGGTGGTGGCGGTGTAGTGGCGGCAGATTAGTGGTTAATAAGTATAATGTAGGAGGCGGTGGTGTAGGGGGGTCAAATTAGGGGTTAATAAGTATAATGTAGGTGGCGGCGGTGTAGGGGGGGCAGATTAGGGGTTAATAAGTATAATGTAGGTGGCGGCGGTGTCGGGGCAGCAGATTAGGGGTTAATAAGTATAATGTAGGTGGCGGCGGTGTCGGGGCGGCAGATTTGGGGTGCTTAGACTCGGGGTACATGTTAGGGTGTTAGGTGTAAACGTTACCATAGGAATCAATGGGATATCGGGCAGCAGCGAACATGAGCTTTCGCTGCTTTCAGACTCCCATTGATTCCTATGGTATCCGCCGCATCCAGGGCGGCGGATTGAAAACCAGGTATGCTGGGCCGGAATAGTGGCGAGCGTACCTGCTAGAAATTTGATAACTAGCAAAAGTAGTCAGATTGTGCCGAATTTGCATTCGGAACATCTGTAATGACGTAAGCATGACTGAGTCCGGTGGATCGTATGTTACATCACAAAATTCTACTTTTGCCAGTCTGTAGGGTTTGATAACTAAGGGGAATCAGGCTCGCCACAAATACGCTGCGGAATTCCAGCGTATTTGTGGTTGACGGCTTGATAAATAGATGCCACAGTGTAGACTAGACACAGCTAGAAAAAAGACCAAGATTGCAATAGTTGAAAATCATGAGTATCAAAGTTTTAAAAGTCCAGCCATTATCCAGTAAGGCTCACACGCTAATATACTAATTTCAAACAAACCAGAAGTGGATTTCTGGCTGCTAATAGCAACAGTTTTTATATCAATAACAATGAAAAAATTCCCAAATTGAAAACTAGTGTGTCTCAACAAGTGTAATGTTCCAAACCAATTTCGTGGAATCTTCACAAAGGTCAGTTAAATAGTAGCGGTATTTGCCCCAGCAGGTCTACACAGCAACCACCCCCAGTAGTGAGGAAAAAAAGGCATCCACCATTGCGGAATAGAGTGAAGCAAACTCACCCTTCTGCCAAAATCTTCTCCGGTTCTAGGCGATTGACTGCTCAAGGCTGTACAAGGTATGCGCTGATAGAGATCCTCCGCTTGGCGTGTAACGCCGCTGATGTTTCTCTGTTTCAAGTGTCCCGGCGCCTAGGCATGACGTCTAAACTGGGGGTGTGTGTGAGGCTGCGAGCCCATTGGCTGAACCGCTCCGTGGTGAATCCTTCGTGTCAAAACGATCCGCTTCCAAACTGAAGCATTTAACGCTGAGAAGGTAGGAACGGGGATGTAATCGGACAGAGACTGCAAAGAGGATTCCTTGTAATCCAATATGTAAATAATAAGAAAAAGAAGAGCGCAGCTTCATCCGGTAAAAAAGTTCATCTTTATTAATTAGAGTACATGGATAAAATTCCAGCAGCAGCAGGAAACATAGAACAGGGATGAAAGGTCTGACTAGTTTCGGCTATCTCGCCGTAATCGTAAACCTGTGCATCTTAAAATTGTATTGGTTTAAAAATACTTTACTATTCTCTAATTGGTTGGATAGAGGGCGTTGTTTGCTAAAGCATATTAACTCCATGAGTGCTGATAAGGGGTGGTGGGAGCTAGATGACTATACATACTGAATCTAGGAATATTTTAATGAAAACTGTTGTACACCAGTATATTCTGAAGGTGACAGATAATATTTACAGAAAGAAAGGAGGTTGGAATAATACCTAAATAATTCATAAATCCTATATCTAAACATACATTTGAGATGGTTTTAGGATTATTGTATATATACCATATTGTTGATTATAATGCTACATAAATAGGTGTAACCCCTTTATATCAAGAAAAAATGTTTAGAAAAAATGTTTCTCATGTCACATATAGTTCAAGGGCAAAGGTGATATATACTCATACTCATACTCATATCTATAATGCAATACAATACATTGATCTCAATTGACTAGAAGAACCCCCTAAAAATCAACCAGAATCATACAATTGTCTGAAAGAATCCTATTGAATTTAACCTATTCGTAGATTAAGACACCTCAGGATAACTACGTGATCATAATTTTTGATTAAAGCAAAACTGATGGAAAACATGTAGCTTCATCTAAGACATATTAAGCTCTATAATTCTGGTATCTTGTGGTATCCCAATACAATTTATTCTTCCAGACAGATCATACCTTATATATGTATGTAAGGGTACTGAACACTGATGTAGTACAATGATAATAAACTAATAAGCTAAAGGAATATACACTGATGTATGGTGTAAAAGAAACCAATTGTCTTATAACTAACAATAGTCGGTAACTAAGAACTCCGAGCCATTATGGCCCAAATAAGTTTCAAATAACACTAAACCTATAGTCATTTAGAGAATATCTATGGTAATATTTAAGGTGGTACAAATTCTTATAGTACACAATCTATAGAGTATATGTATAATTTGTCAGAGTCATATAAACCCCTATTATATGATGTAAAGAGTATTATCTGTGTTTATGACTTGGGAAAATGAAAGGATATTGTATGTATATGTAGGGAAAGAAAGCTCCAGAGAGGGGTATTAGGCACATGTGCTGCCTGGCGTGTGAATAGTGTGCAGTTGACTATACAATACAGGTATCATCGCTTCTACATGCACACAGAATTATGTCATTGCATATTGGGATATCGGCCGCAGGCGGCCCAAAACGTGTAAAGGGTAAACGGTTGGCTGGAATTGGCAGGTATTGCCACTTCTACAGACCAAATAAGGATAAATAGTCACATAAAGTGATAGTAGATAGTAAAATGAATAAACACATGTATTGGTGATAGACAAAGGGCACAACTCCATGGGCAGATAAAGTTATAGCCCATTCATCGGCTTATTGCCAATGATTGATCAAATCGAACTCCGAATTGTATCCATCAGGAACTCTAGTCCTTAATTTAAAAATCCAGAAGGTTTCACGTCTGGCTAGGAGTGTATCCTTGTCTCCCCCCCTTAACGGTTTTTTTATTACTTCGATAGCCCTCCATTTGAAGGTATTGACTAGACAAGCATGTGTTTCAATGAAGTGTCTGGAGAGTGCTGAGCATGTTACTTCGTTTTTAATGTAACCCAAGTGTTCCCGTATTCGGGTGCGCACATCTCGACTAGTTTTGCCTACATACTGTTGGTGGTGTTGTGTACACTCAATCAAGTATATAGTATAGGGTGTTGAACATTTTATAAGCCCGTTGGTTTTAAAAGTTTGGTTTGTGGTACAGGAATAAAATTCCTTACCCTCTACCAGATAATCACAGGCTTTGCACCTCCCATCACCACACTTGTATGTTCCTTGGATACTGAGCCAAGAAGATGGCTTCTTAGTAGGGGGTAATAAGGAAGGAGATAGTATGTTGCCCAAAGTCATATTTTTCGAATATATGCATTTGAAACCCTTAGCTACCACTTCCTTTAGGGCTTTGTCCCCGTACAGTATTGGAAAATATTTTTTGAGGATGGCACACACCTCATCATACTCTGTAGAATACTTGGTGATAAACATAGTTCTATCATCCATATCACTCTTGTATTTATGTTTTAGGGCCTCCTGCCTACTCACCCCAGCCACCTCCTTAGCCACGTTTCTAACCATCTCCGGCCGGTACCCCCTTTCCACTAGTTTGTCAACCATACTCTTGCTTTCAACAGCAAAGTCCTGGTCTGAACTGCATAGGCGTCTAGTACGCAGCAACTGCCCCTTGGCAATTCCCTTAAATACATGCCTTGGATGTGAGCTTTTGTGGTGCAAGAGTGTATTGCCAGAAATTGGCTTTCTATACAACCTAGAAGTGATTCGGCCAATGTTTGAATCACCTACTAGAGTCACATCTAGGAAATTGATGGAAAATTTATTCCATTCATAGGTAAACTGTACCCCATTTTCACTAGTGTTCAAGTACTGTACAAACTTCTCTGCGTTCATCTTATCTGATGACCATACAATTAGTAGGTCATCTATGAAGCGTTTGAATAGTGAGATATGTTTCCTGAAGGGGTCACTATCTGAGTAGACAAAGGTTCTCTCAAGCCAGCCCATAAAGATGTTAGCATATGAGGGGGCAAATTTTGCCCCCATGGCTGTCCCTTGTCTCTGCAGATAGTAGACCCCTTCAAACAAGAAATAATTGTGTTCTAACAAGAACACAGTAACCCTTAAGTTGTATTTGGTAGCTTCACTGTCTGTACCATAAATGGGTTCCAAAAAGTGTCTGATTGCTCTTAAACCAATATCTTTAGGGATACTCGAATAGAGTGCCACCACATCAATGGTCAACCAACTAGAATTAGGGGACCAATGTACTTGCTCCAACATTTCCAAAATATGTGTGGTGTCCTTGATGTGACTATGTAGTGTTTCAACTATAGGCTGTAGAATTGAGTCCAGCCATTCCGATAGAGGCTCCAAAAGGGAGCCTATGCCGGACACAATCGGTCTCCCCTTTACATTTGTCAATCCCTTATGTACCTTAGGCAGATGGTGGAAGATGGGGGTAACCGGATTTCTAACATACAGATATTTCATTGTCTCCGCATCCATGAACCCCCATCCTACACCATCGTCCAACAGGTTATATAGCTCTCTTTGGAACCTGTTAACTGGGTCGGATGTAAGTGTAGTATATGTATTGGGATCTTCAAGCTGCCTCAATGCTTCAGCAATATAAGTGTCTTTATCTAGGACCACCACACTTCCTCCCTTATCAGAGTTCTTTATCACAATGGATTTATTGTTTTTAATTTTACTTAAAGCCTCTTTTTCTTTAAGGGATAGGTTATGTGTGCTAGTATTTTTAGATTGATGTAGTAGAGTTAAATCTTCCACCACTCGTTTGTGAAAGAGTTCCAATGCCTGTCCCCTACTGTGTATGGGGTAAAATTGGCTTGCTTCTTTAAACTTAGGAAATGAGGGTGAAGATGCATAATCATTAGACTCATTTGATTCTGAGTAAAGGTCCTCAAGTACCGTCATATCACAAATATCTGGAAACGTGGGTACAATGTTACTCTGGGCCCCTAAAGTAGGACCAGGTACCCTCTGTTCCATTTCCATATTTGTGTTAGTTCGGAAATGTTTGCGTAGGGTCAGTTTCCTAATAAACCTATTGACATCAATAATAGTATTGAAAAGATTAAATTTATTGTCTGGACAAAATCCAAGCCCATAGTTCAGTACTTTAATTTCAAATTTATCAAGGGGGTAGGATGAAAGGTTAATCACACTATTTATTAGGGGCGATTTATCTGTTTTTCCCTCAGAGTGTATCTGTGTTGTTTCTTTTTGACAAATTCTTTCCCTCCCCCTTTGGGTGGTTTCATGGCAGGCCGAAAAACCTGCGCTTGATCTTTAGGTTTAGCTTTCACCTTAGGTCTAGTCCCATGTTCTGATACCATGGGGGCATTGTCAATAGGAGTATGGGTATTTGTAGGCATACTCTCACTTGGACCTGGATCAATGTGTTCCATTTCCGTTTCTGAAGGAGAATAATCCTCCCCAGAAGTGGACGCCGCCCATGACGATTGATCGTCATCTGTGGTGTCCATTTCCACAAATGTGACCTTTTTCTTTTTGTGTTGTCTCTTTTTTTGTTGTTTATATGGAGGTTTATCATCAATTGTTTTTTCATTAACATTATCATTAGTGTTGGCTAATGTGTTGGAGGAGTTTGAACCACTAATAGCTTTTTTATTTATTTATTTCTGTAAATATTATCTGTCACCTTCAGAATATACTGGTGTACAACAGTTTTCATTAAAATATTCCTAGATTCAGTATGTATAGTCATCTAGCTCCCACCACCCCTTTCAGCACTCATGGAGTTAATATGTTTTAGCAAACAACGCCCTCTCTCCAACCAATCAGAGAATAGTAAAGTATTTTTAAACCAACACAATTTTAAGATGTACAGGTTTACGATTACGGCGAGATAGCCGAAACTAGTCAGACCTTTCATCCCTGTTCTATGTTTCCTGCTGCTGATGGAATTTTATCCATGTACTCTAATTAATAAAGATGAACTTTTTTACCGGATGAAGCTGCGCTCTTCTTTTTCTTATTAGTTTTTATATCAGTTTTTAATATTGCTTTTAACTAGACACTGTCAGTAAATTACATTCTTTAAGATCAGCACAAAACTGGTGTGAAGTTTTTACTACCAGTCACTGAGATTAAAATAATGTTCATATTATGGGAACGAGAAAACATTGAAAAAACTATTGTAACCATATATGGAAAATAAACTTATATTTACATAAAATATTATGACTGATTGAAAGTTAATATTTTAATACATTAAGGAACAAACAGAAATTAAATTAAATTATGTGCTCTGGTATTATGAGTGGAGTTCAAATATTGTGCTTGCGAAAGAGCAATTTTGAGCTCCACTTGTAATATGGCTCTTAGTGTAAAAACAAAACCTTCGAAGATTTTAGAGGAATTGAGAGTAGAGGAACAGTAGAGAAGCTTATAATGTATTTGCAAGTTGGGTTCTAATAATTTTAGCCACCAATCAGTAAGCGCTATCCAGGGTGCTGAACCAAAATGGGCCAGCTCCTAAGCTTACATTCCCTTTTTTTTAAATAAAGATACCAAGGGGACGATTTATCATAGTGCGAGCGGACATGATCTGCTGTAGCGGATCATGTCCGCCGCACATCGATAAATGGCGACAGCATATGCTGTCGGCATTTATCATTGCACAAGCATTTCTAGTGAAATGCTTGTGCAATGCTGCCCCCTGAACATTAACAGCCAATCGGCCTCTAGCAGGGGGTGTCAATCAACCCAATCGTATCCAATCAGGCTGATTGCTGTCCGCCGCCTCAGAGGTGGCAGAGGAGTTAAGGAGCAGCGGTCTTACAACCGCCACTTCTTAACTTATGTTTCTGGCGAGCCTGAAGGCCTGCGCGGAAACTGCTGCATTTGCAGCATAATAAATCGGCAACCAAGAGTACAAAGAAAAATTGATAATAGGAGTAAATTAGAAAGTTGCTTAAACTTGCATGCTCTATCTCAATCATGAAAGAAAAAAATGGGGTTTAATATCCCTTTAAATGTTGGAGTGGTATTTTCATTTCCCTTGTATAATAAGACGAGAGATTTAAAGGCATGTTTAAGAACATCATACTTTAGTCATACTTTCAGAAGGTATAAATGTAAGCAGCTCATAAGCCATAAACACTATCTTTGAGAAAGAGCCATAACGGCGTAAAACACATCAGATGACGTAGGTCGTGTTCCTAAGTTTACTACACTCCCCTGTTCTCTGAACTATGTACGTTTTAAAGTTTCCTAATACATTTTGACAATTTTTATTCTTGTAATTGTGCTTTTTAGTATTGTTGCCTTGAGCTTTTGAATCCTGCACATTAGTTTTGTGTATAATAAGTTTTTCTTATGCTATATAGATGCTGTGGTTGGCGTGTGTTTACGGCTGGCAAAACACCAGCCGCCTTTTCCTCAACTAAGCTGGTGATAAACTTTTGTTCTATATGAGCCTTAAATTCTTATTTGCATAAGCCATTAGCCCCTGATCTGACAAAGCCTCAAACCGACCTTTGACGGGAGTCATAAAACTCGTCATCACTGCAAACTCTCATGGCGTCTCCAAATGAACTGATGGCGTGCAAGCATGTGTGACATACCAGCTTTGTGTTCCACTTATGAGTTTATATCCTGTATTAAGGCTGTCGAGGTTGTCTCATTATCCAGCTGTATGGTGACTATATGTAGAGAGCTTTTGCTCAGGCAGCACTCATTAAATGCAGAGGATGATGGGCAGTGATTTGTTTGTGAGTGCTTTATTGTCATATGGTTGGATGCACGAGCGGAGGCTATAACAGCTACACTGTAACCACTTGTAGCACCGGGTGAGCTGCAATGTCCTTGCTTTGCATTATTGTGTGTTATTTTAGGGTTATTTTAGCTGTTAACCCCTTATTACCCATACTGCTTGCATCTTTCCATTTCAAGACAACAAGTACACTTTATATCTGTTTATCTGCTCTGATCATTACAGTTTGTAGGCATTAAAGGGATGCTAAACCCAATTTGTTTTCTTTCATGATTCAGATAGAACATGCAATTTTAAGCAAATTTCTAATTTACTCTCATTATCAATTTTTCTTCATTTTCTTGATATCTTTATTTAAAAAGCAGGAATGTAAAGATTAGGATCAGGCCCATTTTAGGTTCAGCACCCTGGATAGCGCTTGCTTATTGGTGACTACATTCAGCCAACCAATAAGCAAGCGTAAACCAGGTTCTAAACCAAAAATGGGTCGGCTCCTATGCTTTACATTCCTGCTTTTATAATAAAGATAGCAAGAGAACAAAGAAAACATAATTTATGCTTACCTGATAAATTTATTTCTCTTGTAGTGTATCCAGTCCACGGATCATCCATTACTTATGGAATATATTCTCCTTCCCAACAGGAAGCTGCAAGAGTCCACCCACAGCAAAGCTGCTATATAGCTCCTCCCCTAACTGCCATATTCAGTCATTCGACCGAAAACATGCAGAGAAAGGAAAAACCATAGGGTGCAGTGGTGACTGTAGTTCAAATGAAAAAATTACCTGCCTTAAAGTGACAGGGCGGGCCGTGGACTGGATACACTACAAGAGAAATAAATTTATCAGGTAAGCATAAATTATGTTTTCTCTTGTTAAGTGTATCCAGTCCACGGATCATCCATTACTTATGGAATACCAATACCAAAGCTAAAGTACACGGATGATGGGAGGGACAAGGCAGGTACTTAAATGGAAGTTACCACTGCCTGTAAAAAAACCTTTCTCCCAAAAATAGCCTCCGAAGAAGCAAGGTATCAAATTTGTTAAATTTGAAAAGTATGAAGCGCAGACCAAGACTCCGTCTTGTAAATCTGTTCAACAGAAGCCACATTTAAAAAAGGCCCAAGTGAAAACCACAGCTCTAGTAGAATGAGCTGTAATCCCTTCAGGAGGCTGCTGTCCAGCAGTCTCATAAGCTAAATGAATTATGCTTTTTAACCAAAAAGACAGAGAGGCTGCTGAAGTCTTTTGACCTCTCCTCTGTCCAGAATAGACAACAAACAAGGTGAACGTTTGATGAAAACTGTAGTAGCTTGTAAGTAAAACTTTAAAGCACAAACCACGTCCAATATTGTGTAATAGACGTTCCTTCTTTGAGGAAGGATTAGGATACAAGCATGGAACAACTATCTCTTGAGTGATGTACTTGTTAGATACCACCTTAGGAAAAAACCCAGGTTGGTACGCAGGACTACCTTATCCGTACGAAGGACCAGATAAGGAGAATCACATTGTAACACAGATAACTTGGAGACTCTACGAGTCGAGGAATTAGCTACCCAAAAGGAACTTTCCAAGATAAAGATTGATATCTATGGAACAAAAAAGGTTCAAACGGAACTTCTTGAAGAACCTTAAGAATCAGGTTTAAGCTCCATGGCGGAGCAACAGTTTTAAACACAGGCTTAGATCTAACCAAAGCCTGACCAAATGCCTGAACGTCTAGAATACCTGCCAGACGCTTGTGCAAAAAAATAGACAGAGTAAAAATCTGTCCCCTTTTAAGGAATTAGCTGACAACCCTTTTCTCAAAAACATCTTGGAGAAAAGATAATATCCTGGGAATCCAGACTTTACTCCATGAGTAACCCTTGGATTCATAACAATCAGATATTTACACCATATCTATGTTCAATTTTCCTAGAGACAGGCTTTCATGTCTGTATTAAGGTATCAATGACTGACTCGGAGAAGCCATGCTTTGATAACATCAAGCGTTCAGTCTCCAGGCAGTCCATCTCAGATTGATTCTATTTAGATAGTTGAAAGGACCCTGAGGTAGAGGGACCTGTCTCTGAAGCAGAGACCGTGATGGAAAGGATGACATGTCCACCAGATCTGCATACCAGGTCCTGCGTGGCTACGCAGGCGCTGTCAAAAACACCAAAGCCCTCTCCTGCTTGGTCTTGACCTCCGGAGGAAATCCCACTCCCCCGGAAGAAAAGTCTGACGACTTAGAAAATCCACCTCCCAGTTCTCAACACCTGGGATATGGATAGCTGATAGACAAGAGTGAGTCTCTGTCCAGTGAATTATTGTAAGACTTCTAACATCGCTAGGGAACTTCTGTTCCCCCTTGATGGCTGATGTAAGCCACAGTCGTGTATATTGTCCGACTGAGTATGATGTACCTCAGAGTTGCTAACTGAGGCCAAGTCTGAAGAGCATGGAATATCACTCCCAGTTCCAGAATATTTATTAGAAGGAGGGTCTCCTCCTAAGTCCACTATCCCTGAGCCTTCAGGGATTTCCAGACTGCATCCCAACCTAAAAGGCTGGCATCTATTGTAACAATTGTCCCATTTGACCTGCGGAAGGTCATACCCTTGGACAGATGGACCCGACATAGTCACCAGAGAAGAGAATCTCTGGTCTCTTGGTCCAGGTTTAACAGGGGGACAAATCTGTGTAATCCCCGTTCCTCTGACTGAGCATGCATAGTTGCAGCGGTCTGAAATGTAGACGTGCAAACGGTACTATGTCCCTTGCCGCTACCATTAAGCCGATTTCATTCATGTACTGAGCCACCGAAGGGCGCGGATGGGATGAAAAAAAAAAAACACGGCAGAAATTTAGAAACTTTGACAACCTGGACTCCGTCAGGTAAATTTTAATTTCTACAGAATCTATCAGAGTCCCTAGGAGGGAAACCCTTGAGATTGGGGATAGAGAACTCTTTCCTTGTTCACTTTCCACCCATGTGATCTCAGAAATGCCAGTACTACGTCCGTATGAGACTGGGCAATTTGGATGTTTGACGCCTGTATCAGGATGTCGTCTAAATAAGGGGCCACTTCTATGCCCCGCGGTCTAAGGACCGCCAAAGCGACCCCAGAACCTCCATAAAGATTCTTGGGGCTGTAGATATCCCAAAGGAAAGAGCTACAAACTGGTAATGCCTGTCTAGAAAGGCAAACCTGAAAAACGATGGTGATCTTTATGCATCACAATGTGAGGATAAGCATCCTTCAAATCCATTGTAGTCCTCTATTGACTCTCCTGGATCATAGTTAAGATGGTACGAATAGTTTCCATCTTAAATGACGGAATTCTGAGGAATTTGTTTAAGATCTTTAGATCCAAAATAGGTCTGAAGGTTCCCTCTCCTTGGGAACCACAAACAGATTTGAGTAAAAACTCTGTCCCTGTTCCTCTCTTGGAACTGGATGGATCTCGTACACAATGTAAGAATGCCTCCTTCTTTATCTGGTTTGCAGATAATTGTGAAAGGCGAAATCTCGCCTTTTTTTGGGGGGGAATCTTTGAAATCCAGAAGATATCTCTGGGATATAAATTCCAATGCCTAGGGATCCTGGGCATCTCTTGCCCACGCCTGGGCAAAGAATGAAAGTCTGCCCCCTATAGGATCCGTTACCGGATAGGGGTCCGTTCCTTCATGCTGCCTTAGAGGCAGCAGCAGGCTCCTTGGCCTGCTTATCTTTGTTCCAGGTCCGATTGTCTCCAGACCGCCTGGGACTGAGCAAAAATTCCCTCTTGTTTTGCCTTAGAGGAAGAGGATGCCACACCTGCCCTGAAGTTTTTAAAAGGTACGAAAATTAGACTTTTTTTTTTTTTTTTTGCCCTTGATTTAGACCTATCCTGAGGAAGGGCATGACCTTTTCCTCCAGTGATATAAGCAATAATCTCCTTCAAACCAGGCCCGAATAGGGTCTGCCCCTTGAAGGGAAGTTAAGTAGCTTATTTATTAAAGTCACGACAGCTGACCATGATATAAGCCATAGCGCTCTGCGCGTCAGTATAGTAAAAAACAGAATTCTTAGCCGTTAGTCTAGTCAAATGAACAAGGCATCAGAAAACAAAGGAATTGGCTAGCATAAGCTTGTCAAATATATTCATCCAATGGAGTCGCTTAACTGTAAAGCCTCATCAAGAGACTCAACCCAGAACGCCGCAGCAGCAGTGACAGAAGCAATGTATACAAGGGGCTGCAGGATAAAACCCTGTTGAATAAACATTTTTTATCCATTGGATCTAAAAAGCACAACTGTCCTCGTCAGAGGTAGTGGTACGCTTAGCTAGAGTAGAAACTCTTCTCTCCACCTTAGGAACTGTCTGCCAGAAGTCCCGTGTGGTGGAAACTATTAGAAAACATTCTTCTAAAAAATAGGAGGGGAAGAGAACGGCACACCTGGTCTATCCCATTCCTTATTAAAAAAATTTTTAGTAAACCTCTTTAGGTATTGGAAAAACATCAGTACACACCGGCACTGCATATTATTTATCCAGTCTACACAATTTCTCTGGCCCTGCGATTGTACACATTCATTCAGAGCAGCCAAAGCCTCCCTGAGCAACAAGTGGAGGTTCTCAAGCATAAATTTTAAATGTAGAAATATCAGAATCAGGTTAAATCATCTTCCCTGAGTCAAAAAAAAAAAAAAAAAAATCACCCACAGACTAAGCATATTGTGAGGTAGTATCATACATGGTTCTTAAAGCGTCTGTATGCTCTGTATCTACCCCCAGAGCTAACTGCTTTCCTTTAATTTCAGGTAGTCTGACTAATACTGCTGCCAGAATATTATTCACCACCTTTGCCATGTCTTGTAAAATAAACGCTATGGGCGCCCTTGATGTACTTGGCGCCATTTGAGCGTGAGTCCCTGAAGCGGGAGTCGAAGGGTCTGACACGTGGGGAGAGTTAGTCGGCATAACTTTCCCCTCGACAGAATCCCCTGGTAAAGAAACGCTATGGGTGCCCTTGATGTACTTGGCGCCATTTGAGCGTGAGTCCCTAAAGCGGGAGTCAAAAGGTCTGACACGTGGGGAGAGTTAGTCGGCATAACTACCCCCACGACAGAATCCTCTGGTGATAATGTTTTTAAAGACAAAAAATGATCTTTATTGTTTAACATGAAATCAGTACATCTGGTACACATTCTAAGATGGGGTTCCACCATGGCTTTAAAACATAATGAACACAGAGCTTCCTCTATGTCAGACATGTTAGAACAGACTAATAATGAGACTAGTAAGCTTGGAAAACACTTTAAATCAAGTTAACAAGCAAATATATAAAACGTTACTGTGCCTTTAAGAGAAACAAATTTTGCCAAAATTTGAAATAACAGTGAAAAAAGGCAGTTAAACTAACAAAATTTTTACAGTGTATGTAACAAGTTAGCAGAGCATTGCACCCACTTGCAAATGGATGATTAACCCCTTAATACAAAAAACAGATTAACAAAACGAAAAATATGTTTTAAACAGTCATAACAGCTCCTACTTTTGAAGCCCTTTTGAGCCCTTCAGAGATGTCCTATAGCATGCAGGGGACTGCTGAGGGAAGCTGAATGTCACTGTTTGTAATTTTAACTGCACCAACTGTAACTTTTATACTATAACAGTGGAAAGCCTCAGGAAACTGTTTCTATGCAAAATTTAAGCCAGCCATGTGGAAAAAACTTAGGCCCCAATAAGTTTTATCACCAAACATATGTTAAAAAACGATTAAACATGCCAGCAAACGTTTTAAAAACACATTTTTACAAGAGTATGTATCTCTATTAATAAGCCTGATACCAGTCGCTATCGCTGCATTTAAGGCTTTACTTACATTACTTCGGTATCAGCAGTATTTTCTTAGTCAATTCCATTCCTAGAAAAATATTTTACTGCACATACCTTATCTGCAGGAAAACCTGCACGCCATTCCCCCTCTGAAGTACCTCACTCCTCAGAATGTGTGAGAACAGCAAATGGATCTTAGTTACGTCTGCTAAGATCATAGAAAAACGCAGGCAGATTCTTCTTCCAAATACTGCCTGAGATAAACAGCACACTCCGGTGCCATTTAAAAATAACAAACTTTTGATTGAAGAATAAACTAAGTAGAAAGCACCACAGACTCTCACAACCTCCTATCTATGTTGAGGCTTGCAAGAGAATGACTGAATATGGCAGTTAGGGGAGGAGCTATATAGCAGCTTTGCTGTGGGTGGACTCTTGCAGCTTCCTGTTGGGAAGGAGAATATATTCCATAAGTAATGGATGATCCGTGGACTGGATACACTTAACAAGAGAAAAATTGATAATTTAAGGCGTAAATGTCAGCTTTTAACCGTTTGGACTGTGTTTTTACATGTTTTGTTGGGGGGTTTTTTTGCTTCTGTAGAAGCTGATATTAGTCATTTTATGAGACTTGCACAGGTCTGTGTGAGAGATAGATAGATAGATAGATAGATAGATAGATAGATGAATGAAGGGACGGATACACAGATAGATAAATGTAAAGTAGTATATATAAATTAGCTTTTTTTTAAAACGTGTGCTCCTAATTGAGCAGTCATATATATATATATATATATATATATATATATATATAAAACAATCCCTTTTTCTCTATTAATGTGCAGAATATCCATACTTAAGGCCAGATTACAAGTGGCACGCTATTTAGCACTGTCATTCAGGCACCACTCATACACCACTGGAAGCAAACGTGTAATGCGTGTGGATTAGAACGAGTATTAGAAGTTAAAAGTAAATTGTTTGCACAAGAGCAAAACCCAAAGCACGCTAACTTCAGGATTTCGGCTATCACGTCCACGTTAACTTCTTCCCATAGACTTTAATTGAACCCGATTTAAAAAAACAAACAAACGGGGGAACTTCCGGGCAGCGGCCATGACAGGCTGCAAATTCATCAGCTCCTACAACTCTCTGCACAAGAATGTGTAAAATCCCTTCTTTATCACTCCATTACATATGTTTCTTGGACTTTGGATATACAGGAATGTGAGCTTGTTCAAGCCATACTATTATTTTTTGAGCAGAGACAATACTCAGTGTACCGGAATAATTTAAGGGTTGCGGCCTACCATCTCACCACCCCCCGGCAGAGCACTAATTTGCTTCTGTCGTTAGGAAGCAGTGAAACTCCGCACAACACTGCAAATTTTTTTCTCCATAGGACACAATATATTCTCAGAAAACCATTGTTTGTCCCATCTTTGCTTACTGTGTTTCATTATATGCACGCTATGGAGATCCCCTCAAGTTTCCTGGGGGAGTTGCGCAGCTTGCTACAAAACCACCATGAGGCCTTGGAAAATGAGCTTTTTATTGCATTTGATCGCAGCAGTGCTAATCCACCATACAAACCTACCCAATCTGAAGTTTGCGAGATCGAAAGAGGGGGGGTTGGCGCTTTGGGGCCCCAGCGTTTATCCCCTACCTCTGGCACATCGACGGACGTCAGACAGCCTGGAGCTATGAGAGCAGCTGTGTGGATTGACCCAGGAGCTCTGCTTTTCTTTCATGATCGAGGGGTGACCTGAAGGCTGTTAGGTATAGCAGCTAGCTGTTAACGGAACATTCTGGCAAACTATACTAACTTTGGAGCCAAGAGTAAGCTACCCCTTAAACCGGTTACTATTTCAAGCAGTGACTCTTTGCTCCCCATACACGGGCTGATGGCCTCTACTGCATGGACTCTAAGTTGCTGTTGATTGTTATGTACACTGTGTATCACCTGTGAATTTACATATTGTCATGAGATGCAGGACATATGCAGGACACAGCAATGATGGTACAACTCTATTTTATTACAGAGCATAGCAATTCACATCTATGAAAACAAGCTCTCTCATCTGTGAAAACAAGCTCTCTCATGAATCACATTTCTTTTGGGCACAAAGTGGGCACTGAGTTTATCCATAACTATATCAAAGTTAAATTCTTCCCCTTCTTGGAAAGTAAAAGCATTGAACACTGGCTCCACATCTTTCCCCATAGAGTATAAAAGAGAATTAACTTGTACTTCACCACTCTCCTTGTTCAGTTTGGAAGCAATCCTGAAGCGCTGAAACCGCTGACGCCATGTGGGCCAAGCTGCAGGCTGAGAGAAGTCAAAAGGCTCAGGTGGGGTAAACTTTGACATTGCAATCGATCAGGAACAGAAGCGCAGTCCAGAACTTCTGACACTATGTCATGAGATGCAGGACATATGCAGGACACAGCAATGATGGTACAACTCTATTTTATTACAGAGCATAGCAATTCACATCTAGTCAGGTTGATTGTACTAAACTAACTGCGACACAGACACCGGACCTAAGCCCTGCCCCCAAACTAGTGAGAACACATCCTGCTCTCATCACATCTTCCCCTTTTTCAAAGGCGAAGCATATATTTGCATATAACAGATAACAAGGTACACCAACAGAGTATACAACAACATTTTTGTTTTTGAACATTATAAAAACAAATAGGTTAGAAAACATGAACAAATAAATTACATCCTGACTTGGACATCGGGGTAGACTACCCTAGTCCACAGTGACCATGGGATTATTCTGCCCATACTTCCAGTCACTGTTCTAGCTAAAGTCAGTCCCTATATCGGGCCGGAAGTTTCACCACTCTTCCGCTTGATGTAACTTTGCAAGAACTGTCCTCTGATACAGAAGATGGTGAATTAGTGTCTGCTGGAGGCAAAGATATATCCCCGCTGTGATCTTGCTGAGGGGAAGGCACCTCTCTTCGAACAGGGGATCCCACCGGCGGTGGTACTGAGGTATCCGGTTCCAGACTCTCAGGTACAGGCTGAAGATGTCTTCGGTTATGGCGTGTAACCGTCCCTCCCTCTGTAAGGACTGTGTAAGACCTTGGTTCTGGAGAGCGGACCACTACCGTAGCAGGCGTCTTCCATTTCTTCTCATCATCCAGTTTAATTCTGACACTTTGGCCCGCTTTCAGTTCCTGTAAAGGCCTGACAGAATGTCTCCTGTCGTAGAAGAAACGATAACCCTTTTTGGCCTCTTCATCCCTCCTAAGGACTTCGTCCCGAGGAACAGGGCCAGGCGGCTTGAAGACACCCACTGAGGGTAAAGTGGTGCGAATCTGGCGTCCTAGCATTAGCTGTGCCGGGCTAAACCCGGTGGCTTGAATGGGCGGCGCCCTGTATGACAAGAGGGCTAGGTACGGCTCAGATTGCTTTAGAATGAATTTTGTTGTTTGAACTCCCCTTTCAGCCATTCCGTTGGCCTGCGGATAATGTGGACTTGACGTGGAATGTACAAAATCATATTCCCTGCTGAAAGCACTGAACTCTGCAGAAGCGAACTGCATACCATTATCACTCACCAGCTCCATTGGAATGCCCCAGCGGGCGAACAAGCTCTTCAGGCGAATGATAACGGCCTGACTTGTGATATCATTCAGGGGTGCAATTTCCAAATACCTGGAATAGTAGTCGATCACAACAAGAAACTTTTTCCCGTGCAGTTCACACAAATCAGCAGCTATTTTCTGCCACGGCCCCGCAGGCAGCGGAGTAGACATCAAGGGCTCCCTTCTCTGAGTAGGCCGGCGTTCCCGGCAAAAGGCACATTTAGACACGTGATTTGCAATGTCGGAGCTGATCCCAGGCCACCACACAGCTGTAGCTGCCCTTTCTCTGCACTTTGTAATGCCTAAGTGGCCATCGTGAATCCTGTTTAACATCTCCTTCCTCATGCTGACAGGAATTACAATGCGGTCCTGGAACAGCACCAACCCCTCCAGCTCCGTGAGCTGCGACCTCTCTGGCTGGTAAGCATTTAAAGACATCCAGGCTGCCCGGCTCTCGGGCCAGCCTTCTTTTATGTACCTTATAACTTCTTGCAGATCTGTGTCCAAATATGTCTCTTTCTTTATCTCTTCCAGTTTCCTTGAAGAAATGGACTTAGAGGCCAGAACTGAATCAACATACACTTTCACATCTGATTCCGTGGAGGATTCTTCAGCAGCAGCCAGCGGGAGCCTGGATAGTGTATCTGCCACAACCAGTTGTTTCCCCGGCACATGCACTGCCTGAACATTGAACCTGAGCAGTCTCATTAGAAGTCTCTGGCATCTCAAGGGTGTTTTGTCAATGTCATAAGAATTGATTAGAGGGACTAGCGGTTTGTGGTCAGTTTCCAGACTAAATTTCTCCAAACCCACTAGATAACGCTGAAAGCGCTCACAGGCCCAAACTGCAGCCAGGCACTCTTTCTCAATTTGAGCGTATTTTGACTCCGCAGCCATCAGTGTGCGGGAACAGTAGGCGATAGGCTGTAGTTTGTTGTCATTCAGCTGCAGGAGTGCAGCCCCCAACCCATAACTGCTTGCATCGGCACTAACCACAGTCTTTTTTGAAGGGTCGTAGAACCCCAGCACTGGGGCAGACCCCAGCAGGGACTTGGCATGCAGAAAAGCTTTTTCTTGTGAAGGTCCCCAGACCCAGGCAACGTATTTCTTTTTTTTTTATTATTATTTTTATTTATAAACCAAAACAATTTACATGAATCAATTATCATACAATTACTGTCTTGTACAGAAAACAAAAATAGAGGATGAAGTACAAGGCCATTGAAATACAATATATCAATATGAGCATGCTGAATTTAGACATAGTTAAAATAGTTTTTACACAGCATGTAAATTTGAAAATATATTAATTATACTTCATATTTCTTTATTCTTAGAAATATCTAGAACCAGGAGATAGTTAATATATGTCAAAAATAATACAATTATTGTTCATTTAGATCAAACAGAATAGTGGAAACAGATAAATACAGAGACTATGCAATCATAGAATAGAACAGTGACCTTGTATTAGTTTAAATAGTTCTGTGTCTAATCTATTTAGTCTCAATATTAAATAATAGATTAATTACCATTCATGGTGTCATTATATCTTATATAATTATCTATGAAAAACGTCTTGGGGTTTTGTTTATTTTTCCAATCCCACCCCATTTCTCCCCCCCTCCCCACGTGTGTTAAAGAAGAAAGGAAAAAAAAAAAAAAAAAAAAAGGGGGGAAAAGGAATTCTCTTTTCTTTTCCCCTCCTCTCTTTTATCTACCAGTTCCCTAGCAAAACTATTTCTGTATTTTGAAAGGGAAAAATTATATGATTTATTTCTGTAGGAGAGAATATTTTTAAGAAGATTGACCAGTTATCGAAGAATCTTTTAACATCTTGTTCATTATCAATATTTGTATCCCTTTGTTCTAATATGCACTGTTTTTTTAGACAGTTTTTCACTTCAGAGAGAGAGGGGATTGATCGGGTCTTCCATTTTTTGCAAATTAGATATCTTGTAGCTAATATGGTAGAGATTACGACCTTTTCGTTGTTTTGTTTACCGGGTTCTTCCCTTAAACCAAACACTATCTGAAATAATGTTAGAGAAAGAGGGGTTATTTTTAGAACCTTTTTTAGCCAATATTCTATTTTAAGCCATAGGGTCCTGACTTTTGGGCAGTGCCATATCATATGCAAAAAATTAGCTGCAAAATGTGAGCATTTGGGACATTTATTAAAGCTTAGGTTGGCACACTTGTAGCCTTTCTCAGGGGTGAAATATGCGCTATGAAGGAATTTAACATGGGCTTCTCTCCATGTAGCCGAGAGTGTATTTTGGGTGATCTTTTTAAGTGAAAGTTGAAGAGTTTTTACTTCTATATTGTTTGAAGCAATTAGTATATTCCAGTTTGCAGTCAAATGGGTTAGAACAGTTGCACCTTTATTTGTACCTAAGAAATAGTAACATGGTGTAATAGACATACGGCCATTTCTAGTTAATATTAACCAATCTTCAAGTTTACCTATATTCCAATTCCAACCTTTTTCTTTAACTAGTTCAAGCGCAAAGTGTCTAAGTTGGAGATATGCAAAAAAATCTTTATTTGGCAAGCCAAATTCTATATTTAATTCTTGAAATGATTTAATACAGTGTCTTTCTTTATCTATTATTTGATAGACATTGGTCAAACCAGAATAGTGCCATCTCATAAAGACACCAGACAGAATACCTGCCTGAAATTTAGGGTTTCCTAATATCGGCAGATATGAAGAGGCTTTACTATTTATTGCAAGAAGCTTTGTTATTTTTTGCCAAGCTTTGAGCGGGTTGTAGATTGTTTTAAGTTTTTTAATTTCTGTCGGGATTTCTTTTGGATCAAGATGTATCAATGCAGATAAACTAAATGGATAGCAGACATTAAGTTCTAATTCGTTGTTTAGGATGTAATTGTTACGGGAAATCCAGTCTGTAACTATACGCGCAAGAAAAGAGAGGTTATATAGCCATATGTCAGGCAGGGCCAGTCCCCCGGATTCTCTTGGTACTGATAGTTTCTTCAAGGATATTTTTGCTCTTTTCCCTTGCCATAGGAATTCTATAAGTGCACTGTTAATTGATCGGATGTCTTTCCCTAGCAATAATATAGATGTATTTTGGAGGATATAAAGTAGTTTCGGAAGAAGGGCCATCTTAAATAAGGCTATTCGGCCAGATAATGATATTGGCAGATTATGCCAGTTCTTAAGTTTTTCTTTGATTACTTTCAAGACTGGGGGAATATTACGTTTGTAGAGATCCTCGGTGTTAAGCGGGATATGGATCCCTAAATATTTAAAGGAGTCTGTAACCTGTCGTAATGGTATATTTGTTACCGAGTTCTTAGTATTTCTGAGCCAAAATATTTCAGATTTCGTGTAATTAACTTGTATCCTGCAAAGGAACCAAAATGATCCATTATACAGAAAAGTTTTGGGATATTTAGTTTGGTATTTGTCATATAGACGAGCAAATCGTCTGCATAGAGGCCAATTTTAATTTCATGCTTACGAATTCTAATACCATCAAGAGATTGTCTTAGTTTAATTGCCAAGGGTTCGATGGCAATATTAAAGAGAAGCGGGGAGAGAGGACAACCCTGATGCGTCCCTCTACCTATGGGGATAGGTGGGGAGAGACTATTATTAATTATCAATTTTGTAGCAGATAAGGTATAGAGATTGATTATAAAGTCAGTGAATTTACCCTTAATACCAAAGTGTTTAAGTGAGGAATATATATGCTCATGGATAATTGAATCGAATGCCTTTTCTGCATCTATAGAAATAATAGCAAGATCCTGTATGCCCTCTCCCCCACTACTCACATCTGACATTGCCTTATAATATTCTGTCACCACTAATACCTCCCTAATTTTTGCGGCAGAGTTTCTATTATTTAGAAACCCTGACTGGTCTGGATGAATAATTTCTGCAAGAGCCCCTTGTAATCTAGCCGCCAATACTGCTGTTAAAATTTTATAGTCCACATTGAGGAGGGCTATGGGTCTGTACGATTCCTTGCAAAGTGGATCTTTATCACTTTTAAGTATTAATGTTGTGAAAGATTGTGAAAAGGAGAGGGGAGTAGGTTTACCCTCAATAAAGAAGCTGTTAAAAAGAGTACCAATATGTGGAGTGACTTCGCTGAGCAGTATTTTATAAAATTCACTGGGGAGACCGTCAGGACCAGGTGCTTTGTTTGATGACAGCTTAGATATTACTTTCTCAATCTCTTCCGCCGTAATGGGGGCGTTAAGATTGTTAGTAACTTCTGGAGCCAATGTAGGATATTCAATTTCACTCCAAAACTCAGCAGATTTATTTGTCTCAGTGGTTTTAGGCGTATAGAGTTCTTTAAAATATTCATGAAATATCGTCAGAATATCATCTGATTTGGTAACATGTTTCCCTTTATATAGCAATTTATCTATGTTTAATTGTTTTTTTTCGTTTTTAATTAATTTAGCCAATATTCTGCCTGACTTGTTACCATATCTATACAATTTAGTTTGGATTTTCAATTCTTTTTGTGTTTCTTGAGATAATACAAAGGCATCTCTCTCTTTTTTCGCTCGCAGATATTTTGCCCAGTTGACAGGGGTTCTATCAGAAAGATATTGATTATAAGAGTTCAGCAGAAATTTATAAGATTCTTTTTCCCTAAGCCTGATTTTTTTTAATAGCATAGCGCCGTATGCAATAATTTCCCCCCTCATTACAGCTTTCGCCGTTTCCCAGAATATTTCGGGATTATTAAGATGTTCTCTATTAAAGTGTACATATTCTTTATATTTATTTAATAGCCATTTTTTAAACTTTAGGTCTGATGTTAAATAGTAGGGAAAAAAGAAGCGTGAGGGGGAAAAATGCGTATCTGCTAAACATATTTCAAGAGAGATAGGTGCGTGATCTGATAATAATATTGGCATGATTGTTGCTGTAACCCTTGATACTGGGATACGTTCGTCAATGAGAAAAATGTCTATTCTAGACATGGTTTTATGGGCCTTCGAGAGACAAGTAAAGCTATGAGCAGTAGGATTTTGATTTCTCCATATGTCGTGTATGGCTAAATTGTGCATGATTTTTTTGTATAACTTGGTTTCTAAATTATCTCTTTTTTGCTTCAGATGTTTAGTGTCTTGTCTTAATCTGTCTATTGGGCATTGAGGTGCCATATTAAAATCGCCACCAATAATTAACGAGCCTTCTGTGTAAGATAAGAGTTTCGACTGCAGAGTATTCCAGTAATCTGGATCAAATATATTTGGACCATATGTGTTACAAAGTGTGTACAACTTCTTGGCGATCTTTATTTTTAAAAGCACATATCTCCCCCCTGGGTCGGCCACACAATGTACAACTTCTGACTCAATTTTTTTATCTATTAGTATTGCTACCCCCCTCTTTCTCTTAACGCCAGCCGCAAAGTATACTTCTTTGACCCAAGAAGTTTTTAATTTTAAAGTTTCCTCTGCTGAGAGGTGTGTTTCTTGAATGAAACCTATATCAGTTTGAAGTTTACATAATTGTGTAAGGATCGTCTTGCGTTTAATAGGTGTGGAAATTCCCCCTACATTCCATGATACTATTTTACATTTGCCTATTTTTCCCATTTAGGGGAGAGATATAGTTAAAAAAAAGAGAGGAAAAACAGAGCAAGACAAAGCAAAAAAAAAAAAAAAAAAAGAATTTTTCTATTAAATTTACCCCACACGTGAGGGGAGGAGATCCTTTGGCCCCTGTCTATCCGTAGACAGGGGTCTTCCCTAAAAAAAGCCTGTAGAAAACTTTTTTCCTTTCTCTTTCTTTCCCTCCTCTCTTCCATTTGTTGATTTTTAAAATTTGTTGTATTCCTATGTTTTTATTATTAGTTTAGGGAATCAAGTGTTTTGTAAAAATTTTCAGCCGTGCTGGTTTCTTCGAACCAGTGTGTTTCTTCCTGTGCTATAACCTTAAGTTTGTGGGGATATATTATCATTGCTCGATAACCTTTTTGGATAAATTTAGAGCAGATGGGAGCAAGCTCCCGTCTCTTTGCTGCTGTATCGGCGGAAAAATCTTGAAATATTAAAATTGTAGCATCTTTAAATGTAATTGGCTGCTGTCTGCCATAGTGCTGAAGTAGGGTAATTTTGTCCTGATAGTTTAGAAGTTTCGCTATAATTGGCCTAGGTCTATTTCTACCTTTACTGTCTGTATGTGGAGGACCTAACCTGTGTGCTCTCTCAACCATTATGGGTTGATGAGTGGGTGGTATTTTAAGAATTTTGGGTAGTAGTTCTGAAATGAAAGATATTAGATTTTCGTTTTGTTCCTCTGGAAGACCAATAATTCTAATGTTGTTCCTTCTGGAACGATTCTCTAAATCTTCTAGTTTATTTTGAATTTTTTGTATATTAATATCTGCCGATTCCAGTTTAGAGCTGTGTAAGTTTGTTAGGTCTTCTAGATCAGATACCCTTTGTTCTACTTCTTGTAGTCTGGCAGACTTCCTGTGTTAATAAGAGGATGTCTTGTTTTAGTTCGGTTTTAAGGGCATCGAATTTAGGAGTAAGGGCATCTGAAATGCTGGTAACCAGGTTCTGAATATTAGTTACTTCATGTATCCCTGCTGTATTATCCATTATTGGTTGTATATTGGTGACATTTTCTTGTGTGGTTTTCGTTTTCCTATCCCTCTGTCTGGCTGCCATGGCTGGAGAGGGGGTCTTGTGAGGGACGTGAAGAAATTTATCCATGTGCCGAAAAAAAAACTTAGAAGGGTGAAAAATGTATATCGTGCCGAAAAACATAATTTATGGAAGAACTTACCTGATAAATTCATTTCTTTCATATTAGCAAGAGTCCATGAGCTAGTGACGTATGGGATATACATTCCTACCAGGAGGGGCAAAGTTTCCCAAACCTTAAAATGCCTATAAATACACCCCTCACCACACCCACAATTCAGTTTAACGAATAGCCAAGAAGTGGGGTGATAAGAAAAAAGTGCGAAAGCATATAAAATAAGGAATTGGAATAATTGTGCTTTATACAAAAAAATCAAAACCACCACAAAAAAGGGCGGGCCTCATGGACTCTTGCTAATATGAAAGGAATGAATTTATCAGGTAAGTTCTTACATAAATTATGTTTTCTTTCATGTAATTAGCAAGAGTCCATGAGCTAGTGACGTATGGGATAATGATTACCCAAGATGTGGATCTTTCCACGCAAGAGTCACTAGAGAGGGAGGGATAAAATAAAGACAGCCAATTCCTGCTGAAAATAATCCACACCCAGAATAAAATTTTAATGGAAAAACATAAGCAGAAGATTCAAACTGAAACCACTGCCTGAAGTACGTTTCTACCAAAAACTGCTTCAGAAGAAGAAAACACATCAAAATGGTAGAATTTAGTAAAAGTATGCAAAGAGGACAAAGTTGCTGCTTTGCAAATCTGATCAACCGAAGCTTCATTCCTAAATGCCCAGGAAGTAGAAACTGACCTAGTAGAATGAGCTGTAATCCTTTGAGGCGGAGTGTTACCCGACTCAACATAGGCATGATGAAATAAAAGATTTCAACCAAGATGCCAAAGAAATGGCAGAAGCTTTCTGGCCTTTTCTAGAACCGGAAAAGATGACAAATAGACTAGAAGTCTTTCGGAAAGACTTAGTAGTTTCAACATAATATTACAAAGCTCTAACAGCATCCAAAGAATGCAATGATTTCTCCTTAGAATTCATAGGATTAGGACATAATGAAGGAACCACAATTTCTCTACTAATGTTGTTAGAATTCACAACCTTAGGAAAAAATTCAAAAGAAGTTCACAGCACCGCCTTATCCTGATGCAAAATCAGAAAAGGAGACTCACAAAAAAGAGTAGATAATTCAGAGACTCTTCTGGCAGAAGAAATGGCCAAAAGAAACAAAACTTTCCAAGAAAGTAATATAACGACCAAAGAATGCATGGGTTCAAAAGGAGGAGCTTGAAGAGCCCCCAGAACCAAAATCAAACTCCAAGGAGGAGAAATTGACTTAATGACAGGTTTTATACGAACCAAAGGGTGTACAAAACAATGAATATCAGGAAGATTAGCAATCCTTCTGTGAAAAAGAACAGAAAGAGCAGAGATTTGTCTGTCAAGGAACTTGCGGACAAACCTTTATCTTAAACCATCCTGAAGAAACTGTAAAATTCTCGGTATTCAAAAAGAATGCCAAGAAAAAAGATGAGAAAGACACTAAGAAATATAAGTCTTCCAGACTCTATAATATATCTCTCTAGATACAGATTTACGAGCCTGTCACATAGTATCAATCACAGAGTCAGAGAAACCTCTTTGACCAAGAATCAAGCGTTCAAACACCATACCTTAAAATTAAGGTTTTGAGATCCTGATGGAAAAAAGAACCTTGAGACAGAAAGACTGGTCTTAACGGAAGAGTCCACAGCTGGCAAGAGGCCATCCGGACAAGATCCGCATACCAAAACCTGTGAGGCCATGCTGGAGCTACCAGCAGGACAAACGAGCATTCCTTTAGAATATTGGAGAATACCCTTGGAAGAAGAACTAGAGGTGGAAAGATATAGGCAGGATGACACTAGAAAGGAAGAGATAATGCATCCACTGCCTCCGCCCAAGGATCCCGGGATCTGGACAGATACCAGGGAAGTTTCTTGTTTAGATGAGAAGCCATCAGATCTATTTCTGGGAGATCCCACATTTGAACAATCTGAGGAAATACCTCTGGGTGAAGAGACCATTCGCCCAGGTGCAACGTTTGGCGACTGAAATAATCCGCTTTCCAATTGTCCATACCTGGGATATGAACCGCAGAGATTAGACAGGAGCTGGATTCCGCCCAAACCAAAATTCGAGATACTTCTTTCATAGCCAGAGGACTGTGAGTCCCTCCTTGATGATTGATGTATGCCACAGTTGTGACATAGTCTATCTGAAAACAAATGAACAACTCTCTCTTCAGAAGAGGCCAAGACTGAAGAGCTCTGAAAATTGCACGGAGTTCCAAAATATTGATCGGAAATCTCACCTCCTGAGATTCCCAAACCCCTTGTGCCGTCAGATACCCCCACACAGCTCCCCAACCTGTAAGACTTGCATCTGTTGAGATTATAGTCCAGGTCGGAAGAACAAAGAAGCCCCCTGAACTAAACGATGGTGATCTGTCCACCATGTCAGAGAGTGTCGTATAATCGGTTTAAAGATATTAATTGAGATATCTTTGAGTAATCCCTGCACCATTGGTTCAGCATACAGAGCTGAAGAGGTCGCATGTGAAAACGAGCAAAGGAGATCGCATCTGATGCGGCAGTCCTAAGACCTAAAATTTCCATGCATAAGGCTACCAAAGGGAATGATTGTGACTGAAGGTTTTGACAAGCTGATATCAATGTTAAACTTCTCTTGTCTGACAAGGACAGAGTCATAGACACTGAATCTATCTAGAAACCTAAAAAGGTTACCCTTGTCTGAGGAATCAATGAACTGATAGGTAAATTGATCCTCCAACCATGAACTTGAAGAAACAACACAAGTCGATTCGTATGAGATTCTTTGAAAATGAGAAGACTGAGCAAGTACCAAGATATCGTCCAAATAAGGAAATACCAAAACCCTGTTCTCTGATTACAGAAAGAAGGGCACCGAGAACCTTTGAAAAAAATTCTTGGAACTGAGGCTAGGCCAAACGGTAGAGCCACAAAACTGGTAATGCTTGTCTAAAAAGAGAATCTCAGACACTAAAAGTGATCTGGATGAATCGGAATATGCAGATACGCATCCTGTAAATCTATTGTAGACATATAATGCCCTTGCTAAACAAAAGGCAGGATAGTCCTACAGTAACCATCTTGAATGTTGGTATCCTTACATAACGATTCAATATTGATAGATCCGAAACTGAAGGAATTGACCTTCTTTGGTACAATGAAGAGATAAAATAAAACCCCAGCCCCTGTTCCAGAACTGGAACTGGCATAATTACTCCAGCCAACTCTAGATCTGAAACACATTTCAGAAATGCTGAGCCTTTGCTGTGATAACTGGGACACGGGAAAGAAAAAAACCTCTTAGCAGGAGGCCTTAACTTGAAGCCAATTCTGTACCTTTCCGAAACAATGTTCTGAAAACAGAGATTGAAAACGGAATTGATCCAAATTTCTTTGAAGAAAACGTAATCTGCCCCATACCAGCTGAGCTGGAATAAGGGCCGCACCTTCATGGGTACTTAGGAGCTGGCTATAAGTCTCTATAAGGCTTGGATATATTCCAAACTGGAAATAGTTTCCAAACTGATACCGCTCCTGAGGATGAAGGATCAGGCTTTTGTTCCTTGTTGTGAGGAAAGGAACGAAAATGATTATTAGACCTAAATTTACCTTAGATTTTTTATCCTTAGGTAAAAAAGTTCCCTTCCTTCCAGAAACAGTAGAGATAATAATTTATTACCCTGGAAAGAAAGGGAAAGCAAAGTTGACTTAGAAGACATATCAGCATTCCAAGTTTAATCCATAAAGCTTTTCTAGCTAAAATAGCTAGAGACATATACCTGACATCAACTCTAATGATATCAAAAGATGGTATCACCAATAAAATTATTAGCATGTTATAGAATAATAATAATGCTATAAAATTATGATCTGTTACTTGTTGCGCTAAAGCTTCTAACCAAAAAGTTGAAGCTGCAGCAACATCCGCTAAAAATATAGCAGGTCTAAGAAGATTACCTGAACATAAGTAAGCTTTTCTTAGAAATGATTCAATCTTCCTATCTAAAGGATCCTTAAATGAAGTACTATCTGCCGTAAGTACATTTAGCAGGAGTAGAGACAGCCCCATAACCTTAGGGATTCTGTCCCAAAAAACTCTAATCTGTCAGATGGCACAGGATATAATTGCTTAAACGTTTAGAAGGAGTAAAAGAATTACCCAAATTATTCCATTCCCTGGAAATTACTTCAGAAATAGCATCAGGGAGATTAAACACTTCTGGAATAACTACAGGAGATTTAAACGTTTAGATTTAGTATCAAGAGGACCAGAATCCTCTATTTCTAATGCAATTAATACTTCTTAAAATAAAGAACGAATAAATTCCATCTTAAACAAATACAAAGATTTATCAGCATCAACCTCTGAGACAGAAACCTCTGAACCAGAAGAACCATTATCAGTATCAGAATGATGATGTTCATTTAAAAATTCATCTGAAAAAAGAGAAGTTTTAAAAGACTTTTATGTAAACTAGAAGGAGAAATAACAGACATAGCCTTCTTAATGGATTTAAAAAATAAAATCTCTTATGTTATCAGGAACACTCTGAAAATTAAATGTTGACGGAACAGCAACAGGTAATGTAACAGTACTAAAGGAAATTTTATCTGCATTAATAAGTTTGTCATGACATGCAATATACAAACAACAGCTGGAGAAACAGATACCAAAAATTTATAGCAGATGCACTTAGCTTGGTAGCTCCAGCACCGGGCAGTGATTTTCCTGAAGTATCTTCTGACTCAGTTGCAACGTGGAACATCTTGCAATATGTAATAGAAAAAACAACATATAAAGCAAAATTGATCAAATTCCTTAAATGACAGTTTCAGGAATGGGAAAGAAATGCCAGTGAACAAGCTTCTAGCAACCAGAAGCAATAAATAATGAGACTTAAATAATGTGGAGACAAAAGCGACGCCCATATTTTTTTAGCGCCAAATAAGACGCCCACATTATTTGGCGCCTAAATGCTTTTGGCGCCAAAAATGACGCCACATCCGGAACGCCGACATTTTTGGCGCAAAAGAACGTCAAAAAAATGACGCAACTTCCGGCGACACGTATGACGCCGGAAACAGAAAAGATTTTTTGCGCCAAAAAAGTCAGCGCCAAGAATGACGCAATAAAATGAAGCATCCTGAGTCAAGACAAATAAATGTTTGAATACATATATTTAGAACTTTATAAAAAAGTGCCCAACCATAGCTTTAGAGTGTCACAGAAAATAAGACTTACTTACCCCAGGACACTCATCTACATGTTTGTAGAAAGCCAAATCAGTACTGAAACGAAAATCAACAGAGGTAATGGTATATATATAAGAGTATATCGTCGATCTGAAAAGGGAGGTAAGAGATGAATCTCCACGACCGATAACAGAGAACCTATGAAATAGACCCCGTAGAAGGAGATCATTGAATTCAAATAGGCAATACTCTCCTCACATCCCTCTGACATTCACTGCACGCTGAGAGGAGAACCGGGCCCCAACTTGCTGCGGAGCGCATATCAACGTAGAATCTAGCACAAACTTACTTCACCACCTCCATAGGAGGCAAAGTTTGTAAAACTGAATTGTGGGTGTGGTGAGGGGTGTATTTATAGGCATTTTAAGGTTTGGGAAACTTTGCCCCTCCTGGTAGGAATGTATATCCCATACGTCACTAGCTCATGGACTCTTGCTAATTACATGAAAGAAAAAGGAGTGTGAGTGAGGTGCTCTGGGAACCCGGAGAGACCAGAGAGGTGCAAGATTAAGGAGGTGTTTAAGCCTCAGGATGGGAAAGTGAGGGGGTGGTGTACAGTGGGGGACAAGTGAGAGAGGGAGAAAAAAAAAAATTGAGAGGAGGATAAAGTGTCTATATAGGGGTGAGTAATTTAATTATGTGAAGAGTCCAGCCGTGGGAGTGAGAGCGGGGGAGTATTTAATACGATTAAATGAGCTTTGTCACAGAAGAAGAAATGTAATCTTTAGAGCAGTAAATATTTAGGTCTACCGAATGTAATATATATATATAGAAAACTATCTTTTAGAAGAGTTTGAGAAGTATTACTTCTTTAATTCTACTTAAATATATGTTATTAAGATAGAAAACATCTAAATATGCATATGAGTTTATGTCTTATCTATTTATCTATGAGTAGAAGCTTTCTATATTAGTCTGTACCTATGTTGCTTCTTAAGTATGGCTTATACCTTTATGTAGCTATTTAGTTGGAACAAAGAGAGGGAGCAAGGTTAAGGATGCCGTTCTTGGGAAAGCTGAACAAAATAGGAATCAAGGATTATTCACTACATCATTCTCAGTAAATACGGTTTAGTACAACAAGAAAAGATAGATAGCATCCAGATTTCAAAAATTCCAGGAGAGAGACAGGAGAAACAGTTATATTCTCTCTTTTTTTCCCTTCTACTGCTCCTATAGTAATTTACATATTATTCAAACTTTTACTTAGTCAAGAAGATTCTATAAGATAGTATATTGAATATCAATTAGGGTATGCACATATGTTCAGTATATTACCTGTAGATTTGGTACGTGAGTTAGGTATTATAGAGACTATATAAATCTATAGGGCCTCTTAGTATGCCCCTTTGTGAATATGATAAAAGGAACAGTATTTTTTCCTTCTCTAAAAACTAGGTGCTTGATTTAGTTAAGTAAAGTAGAGGGCATTTAGGGGGCGGGAGGGAGATTATAGCAATCTGTTAAGATAGAAACAGTAGCTCTATTTAAATAGCCCAATAATAGTGAGAATCCTAGAGAGAATAATATTGAAGTGCCAGGATAACCTAACAGAATTAGTTAGCTTCAAGCTTTATACAAGTTAATGTAATTGCATAATCAACAATATCCCCATCAAAAAGCAAACAGAAGAAAAAAAAAAAAAAAGAAAGAACAGGTTATGGTACAATTTAGTAGATATCTTCTTATGCTAGTAAAAAGAAATAAAAAATGAGAGAAAAAAAAAGAAAAAACAGTAAATCATATATCTTCAGGAGATATGGCTTTAGGAGAGAAAAATATGAGGTTAGCAGAGAGTCGGAATCAGACCTCCGGAGTCACGTCAAGCACAGCGCAGACTCACAACCTCCCACGCAGCACCGGTGGGGGAGGTGGAGCTCGCCGCTGCGCCTCAAACTGTAGGAAGAAACGGTCCGGTGGAAACACAGGTAGTTATTGTTATGCCTGTAGTGAAATGAGGTTTAGAGGTAAGATAGTGACACGGAGGGGTAGAAAGTCCGAAAAATAGAACGGGTGCCTCCGTGGATTATATAAGCAGGAAAAGGTGTAGACTCGAAGTTATATGAAGGGATTCCCAGTCCTTTGTTTCCTTTTCCCACAGTCTTCGTGAGAGAAGGAGTCAATTTTCGTAGGAAGGAAGGGGGAGAGGGGAAAGCAGAAAGAAGAAAAGAAAGTAAGCTGTTTATGTCTCTTAGCTTAGTTATCGTGCATATTAAGATAAATATGCTATTTAGACATTTTATTGCGGCCACAGTGGGATGGAGTTCCACCGTCAGGGCTTCCAGAGAAGATGTCTCTTACTGTCCAAAAAGCACCCTCACAGGAGGGGAAGGCGCGAATTTCCACCGCCAGGAGCTATGGGACTGGAGGGCAGAGCTCAGCTACACCTGTTAGCTCCTCCTCCACTGGAACCAGAACATACCAGGCAACGTCTTTCTTAAGCAACTCTGTGACAGGGTGTAAAACTGTTGATAAATCTGGAAGAAACTTGCCCACGTAATTTACAAGGCCCAATATCTGTCTCAGCTCATGTACATCAGAAGGGCTTTTCATCTGTTCAATAGCACAAATTTTCTCGGGGTCTGGCTTGATGCCATCCCCGTTGATGATATGCCCAAAGTAGCATAATTCAGTTTTCCTAAAATGACATTTTTCTTTATTCAGCTTCAGCCCAGACTCTTTGATAGCCTGTAGCACACAACTTAAACGCTGATCATGCTCCTCCACTGTAGACCCATACTCTAGAATGTCGTCCATGACGACCGCTGTGCCCACGTGGTCACTCAGGAGAGAACTCATTTCCCTTTGAAAGATTTCAGGAGCGGAGGATATCCCAAAGGGGAGTCTGCAGAAGCAGAACCGACCTACCGGTGTGATAAAGGTAGTCAGTTTGCGGCACTTTGGATCCAGGGGGATCTGCCAAAAGCCGCTAGAAGCGTCTAATGTGGAAAAGAACTTCGCCCCAGCCAACTTTGGAGCTATATCTTCTAATGTCGGCAGCACAAATCTCTCTCTCTTCACTGCTTCATTCAACCTTTTCAGGTCCACACAGATGCGCACCTTTCCGTTTTTCTTTGCAACTGGAACAATGGGGGCACATCAATCAGTCACTTCAACAACCTCTTCAATAACCCCCATAGACTTCATGCGCATAAGCTCTTTCTCCACTTGAGGCATGAGCGGGAACGGGATTCTACGAGGGGTAGAAATACTGTATGGGACTGCGTCACTTTTAAGTGCTATACGGACAGGTTTGCAGTTCAGTAGGCCCAACTCGCCAAACATATCTTCGGAAATCTCATTCACTCTGGCCACGAGGCCCAAGTCACAGGCTGCTTTTCTGCTCAGTAAACTGTTAACACACTGACCTCGGATCACATGCACCCACATGGTGAACTTCCTTTGCTTGTACTCACAGCTGGCAAGAAATTTCCCCACACAATCAATGCGGCCACCAGGACTATGGACATTTGTAGTAACCTTCGCCAGCTGGGGCTGTCGAGGCAGTTTCATAAATTCAGCAAAAGACATTAAAGTGATATCTGCTCCTGTGTCAATCTTAAAATCAACTTTGGCTCCCATTATAGTAAAAGTAACTTTCCAATCTTCCTCTGAGCTTGTCTGTCCCACGACAGACCCCACAAAAGACACTTCCTGACCCTCCTGGTCACTGTCCACCTGCATCTCCTTAATGTATTCAGTTTTACACACCACTTCAAAATGGCCTATTCTGTTGCATTTTCTGCATCTTTTATCTCTGGCCGGGCATATAGCACTCTGATCATGAGCCCGGTAGCACCGTGTGCATCGGCCATGTTGCGCCCATCCACTTCTAGGCCTTTCCAGTACTTTAGATCTACCGCTCACACTGTGCCTTTCACTAGCAGTTTTCCTAGACTGTTGCACTTCATCCACAATACTCTCAGACCTCAGATCAGCACTTTGCTTTTTCACCAGTTCACTCTGGCGGGCCATCCTAATAGCCCCGTCTAACGTTAAATCAGGCTCTAACTGCAGCTTCAGGGAGACTTCAGCATCTGCAATTCCAATAACTATTCTGTCTCTGATTTGCTCTTCTTTAGCAACACCAAACTCACAGAATTCAGCTAATTCATACAGGCTGCGCACAAATGACTCCACAGATTCTCCCACACGCTGATTACGTTTGTGAAAACAAGCTCTCTCATGAATCACATTTCTTTTGGGCACAAAGTGGGCACTGAGTTTATCCATAACTATATCAAAGTTAAATTCTTCCCCTTCTTGGAAAGTAAAAGCATTGAACACTGGCTCCACATCTTTCCCCATAGAGTATAAAAGAGAATTAACTTGTACTTCACCACTCTCCTTGTTCAGTTTGGAAGCAATCCTGAAGCGCTGAAACCGCTGACGCCATGTGGGCCAAGCTGCAGGCTGAGAGAAGTCAAAAGGCTCAGGTGGGGTAAACTTTGACATTGCAATCGATCAGGAACAGAAGCGCAGTCCAGAACTTCTGACACCATGTCATGAGATGCAGGACATATGCAGGACACAGCAATGATGGTACAACTCTATTTTATTACAGAGCATAGCAATTCACATCTAGTCAGGTTGATTGTACTAAACTAACTGCGACACAGACACCGGACCTAAGCCCCGCCCCCAAACTAGTGACATCACATCCTGCTCTCATCACACATATGTTGGCAAATAAGTGCAGTGTGGTGCTCTATATTAGTGAAATCTTATGCTGCTCATAACCTCTGAGTCTGATGCTTTATAATATTTTTTTTTCACTCTGAGGTTTTAGCCCCCTTTACAAAACCCTCCTTTATTTACCTTTAATGTAGGCTGGTCCTGCAAATATATCCTTACTCTGTGCCATCTCGATTTTCATACAATTATTATTTTGGGTAGATGTAAAAGATTATCACCCGCAGGAGGTAGAGCTAGGACTATCTATCCTTAATTTATATAGCTAGGAATGTAACTGACAGTAAGGGAGATTCAGAGTATTATAAGTGGTTGAGGGCATATCCCATTGCCTATATTTTAGTATTACCATTCGGCCATCTAGTACAACCCAGACAGTATGTCTAATTTAGTATCTCCGGGGCAATTCACACTATACCTTTGAAGTTATTAGTGATTTAAAAGTACCTTCTGAGTAACTGCTGTGTGTCATTTAGCTCCATGGGTCCCTGCAATATCAATATAGCCCTTTTCCTTCCTTGTGCAATAGTGGGGATCTTCAGACCTGCAGACGTATTTTATGTCATTTGGACTTATGCTAATGTTACTCACCGAATGTTGGATAAGGATGTTTGCTATATCTATTATGTTTTTCCAGTAGTCACCAGGTGCAGCATGATATGTTGAGGAGGTTATGATTTGCAGATCAACCTTTTTAGCATCACTTCCTAGATATTTAGTTTTACCTTATCTGTGCCATAAGAAAAGAAACATTAACGCAAGGTGGAGATTTATAATTAGCTCTTAAGAAATCCTAGCAGGGCATCTAGTCTTTAAGGTCTATTTGTTTTTACTTTAATTCCCCTTCTTTCTCTAAGAAATAGCAGGGGTCTTTAAAACCGTAGCCGGGTCTTCTGTCAACAGTAAGCATGTCTTTATCAGTAAAAAAAAGGGGGGGGGGGGAAATGTTTTTCTTTACATATATATAATAAGCGTTTACACCTTGTTTATTGTGTCCTCCTCATAGCTAGCAGTTACAGCATAATGAAAAAATAAAATCTGAGGTGAATGTAATGAGATCCATGAGTGGTCTCTTCTACTCCAGATAGTCTTCTGTAAATATCATTTATTTTCTCTTATGGGCTGGGGTCCAAGAGTGGCCTCTTGTCATCGTAGAGAAGGCTTAGATTTTCATGGGCATCCATAAACTATGTCTTTACGTAGCACACTTGTTACCACCAATCTTTGACTATGTAGCTCATTATGTATTCTGTTTCATGTATCTTGTTATTGCTACTTTTTGAAAGCCATTGTGAAATGCATCACTGTTTTCCCTGTATGCCGAAACTTTACCTCAATAAAAATAATTAAAAAAAACAAAAAAAACAAAAAAAAAAACAAACAATAGTTATCGCTCGCATGCGACCTACACGAGGGCTAGATTACAAGTTTTACGCTATTTTTAGCTCAGGTAACTATAACAAATATCGCGCCCACACTAACTTGCATTTGTATTACAAGTTTAAATAAAAAAATGTTCACTCAAGTGCAAACTAAATTTGCACACGTCAGGTTAGCGCAAGTAGAGGACTTGGGGACAATTTATCAATGTCTGTCCAACATGATACGCTGCCTGTAGTGTATCATGTCTGACAGACATCACTGAATGCCGACAGCATATGCTGTCGGCATAACATTGCACAATGCCGCCCCCTTCAGATTCGCGGCCAATCAGCCGCTAGCAGGGTGTGTCAATCAACCCGATCGTATAGGATCAAGCGGATTGATGTCCACAGCCTCAGAGGCAGTGGACCAGTTAAGAAGCAGGGGTCTTAAGACCGTTGCTTCATAACTGCTGTTTCCGGTGAGCCTCAAGACTCGCACGGAAACAGGGGCATCAGGGGCCATTCGGCCCTTGATAGATCAGCCCCCTGACATAAAGAGTACAAGTTAAGAAAAAGGTGCATCAAACACAACATAAATACATTAAATACACTTAGATATATACACTATTTCATAATAATAAAGGCATATGGTATATGACAAGGTGCTTGAATGGAAAAGACTATATTGTATGTACACATGTCTAAATATGTATGTATGTGTGTGTTTGTTTGTATGTATGTGTGTATATATATGTATATATATATATATATATTTAAATATATATATATATAAACACACACATACATACATACAAACACACACACATACATACATACTTTGGAGTCCATTACACTCAAATACCTTAAATCAAGAATAATCATTTTTATAAAATTTTAAAAATAATTTGTTTTACTGCTGATATTCCTTTAGCGCTCCCTATACTTTCACCACGATACCACGATAAACATTGCTCATATTACAACTTGAAAGTGTTGGAAAACTTAGAGTGACATGAAAACCTGAAGTAAAATGTTAGGGCCAGAATAAAATTTTCACAAAACACATGTAAAACATATTAAAATAAAGTATCACACTCATATATATAAAAATGCCCACAATCAGTATGTAAAAAAAAACCTAAGCACCCGCAATAAGTATTTTTAAAAGAGGAGCGCCACCACCACTGCCAAGGATTGCCACCGCTGCCGAGGATCGCCACATCTGGGAAGACCGCTCCGGACCTCCACTCTGCACTGCCTTCACTGTGGATGAAGATGATGGACCTGCCTGGAAGAAGACCTTCTCTGCCGGACTTCTGAAACTGTGAGTACCTATTTGGGGCAATGCCCATACAAATGCCATTTTCAGTGCAATGATTAGTTTAGATTTTTTTTAGTGTTAGGTTTTTTATTTTGGGGGGTTTGGTGAGTGGGGGGTTTTACTGTTAGGGGGCACTTTGTTTATTTTCAATGTAAAAGAGCTGTTTAACTTAGGGCAATGCCCTACAAAAAAGCCCTTTTAATGGCTATTGGTAGTTTAGCATTAGATTAGGGGGTGTTTTTATTTTGGGGGACTTTTTTATTTTGGATAATGTGTTTATTTTTTTCTGTAGTTCTATTTTTTATTTTTTTTATTTACAACATATAGACGGCCGTCTGGGCAGGCTTACCAACTAGTTTAATAAAAAATAAGGTTATTGAAAAAAATATATAAAAATGGTTTAAAATGTATTTTTTTTCATTGTTCTCACCAGGATCTTTTAATGGATGCACCACCCGGTCAAAAATAAGCTAAAATCAGTTAATACTAAAATGGTTAATGTTTTTTGCTCAAATTATCATTAAATATATTTATGTTAAATTATGCAATTAATTTGTGCTCTGGATATTAACAAGTATTGCACTGCCTCCACCCAGCTACTTTGTAATGCCACCCAGCTGGCACTGTGTGTGTGTATACATGTACTTTGTATGTATGTGTAGCTATATATATATATATATATATATATAAATATATATATATGTATTTGTGTGTGTATATATTTATATGTATATATATATATATATATGTGTGTGTGTGTGTGTGTATACATGTTAATAATGTGTTCATGTGCTCATACAATAATTGGAAGACTTCAGCCGTATGTCAAACTACCTTATTAATAAAAATACATCTCCCAACCCACAAAGAACACAGAGTCAGAAACATATGTACTTTCAGATGGCAACATTCAATCCAATACCTGGGAATACACCTAACCCCCAATACACTTAACCTTTTCACATATAATTTCAAACCACTCCTCTCAAACATAATCACAGATCTATTTATTGGTTAGGTAGAATTAACATCATTAAAATGAACATTCTTCCAAGACTCCTATATATTTACTTCAAACCCTCCCAGTTCCACTACCAGACACCTTCATTCCCTCCCTACAGAAGAAAATACTTGAATTAATTTGGAAATAGTCCAAAGCCTGGATCATTAAAAAAATCATGCAGCTCCCTATGACCTTAGGAGGCTTGGGAGTCCCTGACCTCCAGAAATACCGACAGGCGATCTTCCTCCAACGCATTACAGACTGGTTTACCAATATACACAATAAGACACGGATACAACTCGAACACAACATGACTAACTCCCCCCACCTATGAGCATTATGTTGCTCCCCAAAGGACAGAAACAAATTTATACAAGACATGACTCAAATTATCAGAGAAACATTAAATGTTTGAGTCAAGATCTTTATTGCCAACCCTCATATTTCATCCAAAATTTCTCCCTTAACACCACTGACTCACAACTTAGAATTCATACCGGGCCTTACACACTCAAAAAAGATTCTTGGACCAACTAACAGGTCACTTCAAATTTTTCATTTAGGAAATAATCAACAATCAGCAACAGCCATGGGCTATCCCGCCAGGGGCAAAACTACAGGGGGTGCAGAGGTCGCAATTGCGACTGGGCTCCCAAGGGTGGGGGCTCAGCTAATTTTTTTTTTTTTACAATAAAAAACGTTGACCTGTCACTGATATCATGTGAGTGTGACATGATGCTTCACTAGTGTCTCTGACTACAGGGGTTAGTGTTTCTGTTTTACCCACTGATGTTTATGTGTGTGTGTGTGTGTGTATGTGTGTATGTGTGTAGTATGTATGTATGTGACTGTGTGTGCATTTATGCATGTATGTGTGTGTATGTTTGTGGAACCAGCAAATTCCAGACCTTGTTACTACAGCATGGGGGGGCGGGGGGTAAACAGTGTCAGTCTATACAGTACCACTATATACAGTACGGGGGTGCTGGACCATGTCACAGACTACTGTGGTCACTTTATAAAGTACTGGGGTGGGTAGGGTCAGGCCAGCCATCTCACCGACAGATTACAGACTGTGTCACTGACTCACTATATACAGTACTGGTGGGTTAAACAGTGTCACTATATACAGTAATAGGGGGTCAGACCATCTCACAGACTGTGGGCACAGGGTACCTCCTTTTGCAGAAATGTAATCTGATTCACATTTATTTTCTGTGTTAAATGTAAAAAAAAAAAAAAAAAAGATATGTATCAAATTCCCTTTTTTTGGGGGGGGGCCCTTCTTAGATTCTTGCACCTGGGCCCTGTGGTTTTTAGTTACGCCTCTGTATCCTGCCTTTCAGAACTGGCTCTTCCATAGACAATGCCATTCATATGTCTCAAATCACTCCCAAAACAGAAATATGCTTAGATCCCTAACACCGTTTGAATCTCTCTGTACCAAATCAACTCCTACAAGACTTGCCCTCTCTCTAATGTACAATATATTACAACAATTTCTACCAGGTCAAACCTCATATTATATAGATAGATAGAATACCGCATTGGGGACAGACATTTCTTACACAGATTCATTATCTATATACACTAGAATTAAAAAATCCTCTGTCTCCAGTAGATTTCTTAAACGTAATCTTAAAATTTTACAGAGATGGTACTTAACCGCAGCCCGCTGCAAAAAAAATTATATCCTGCAAACTGCTAATTGCTGGAGATGTGACTTCCCCGATGGGCATATAGCCCACATTTGGTGGCAATGCCCAAACTTAACCGGCACCTGGGAAAAAATCACATGGGAATCAAGCAAGATTTTAGAATATAGCATCCCATTAAACCCTTGTCTTTAGCTCTTCAACTAAATCCCTAAAAAAAACTTTCCACACCCAAAAGAAAAATGTTTAATATCCTTAGCAACAGCTTTAAATTCTCCTGGCCAGAAACTGGAAATCAGACAAAATCCCCTTGCTACCACAATGGCTAAAAGAATGCAACTGTACTCTTTCCCTAGAAGAAT